>NC_135433.1:40868603-41158603 GCF_051991255.1 Vanacampus margaritifer | reverse complement strand
CTGTGATTGGTTGTTACCTGAGATCTGGGCAACATTGAGGTCATCTTCAGTCGGCAGCAAGTGGCAAAATGGCCGGCCTGTGAGATGGATAAAAACGACTGGATTTTGCTGCTTATCTAATTTTTCACTAACGCGATACTAACCAGAATATCATATTTAGATTAGTGAGGCTACATAGAACATATGCTGCCCTCTTGTTGAATTCCAATGGATTTATTGGTGTGTTGTGATTTTCCCATCCACAGGAACAGGATCTTGATCTTTGGCCTGTTCATTGAGACGGCCCTGGCCGCGTTTCTTTCTTACTGTCCCGGAATGGATGTGGCCCTACGCATGTACCCGCTTAGGTAGGCTACCCGTTTGAATATACGTCCATCCAACTAGGATTTTTCCTTTAACCTACTTTATCCCATCATAGTTGACTTTAAATGAAGCCGTCTTCCTCGTTATCCTCTTCCCCAGGATCGGCTGGTGGTTCTGCGCCTTCCCGTACAGTCTTCTGATCTTCGTCTACGACGAAGTTCGTAAATTAATTCTGCAGAGGAACCCCGGAGGTAAGTGTGGTTATTAGCGAGCGCGAGCGAGATTAAACGCTTTCCCGACCTCTTTGTCTTGTTCATAAACCAGCGGAAGAGTAAATTGCTTTGGACTCGCGTGTCGAGAGCCGCGAGTGGCAATTTTCCTGCGAGAGCGACTTCACAACGTCTCTTGTCCTGGGTCACCCTTGTGATTTTGATCAGAATCATCTCGGAAAGTAAACATACTGGCGTATCAAGAGATATTAGCAAGCAATCAGAAGCCCCCTTGAAATTGCTTGGTTTTTGTTGATCTTTTTTTCTTCTTTTTTTTTTTATTCAGCCCCCGAGTCAGATTCTCATAACGCCATGAAATTTAGCCGGCATGTCTATCCGGAGTAGACACACAGGCTCAGGAATCAAAGCCTGAAAACTCACACAAAGTCTGACATTTAATTTCAAGTGTTTTTTTTTTTTTTTTTAGCAATGTGTATCATGAGTAGACCCACAAAAAAATCTCAAGAAGGCATGCCTGAAAAGCCACAGGAAGTTTTCCATTTTGGTTTGAAGCAGTAAATTCTGTCATTTTGGCCATTTCTAGGGGTCCTTCAAAGATGAACTTGTCTTAGAGGACAGCATGAGTAGACCTACAAAAAAAACTTTTTTTTAGGGCACCCTTTTTCAGGGGTTCAAAACCCAAGTTTTCCTAGAGATTTTTGTCCAATTGCTACTATGATAGAAAAAATAAATAAATAATTGCAGAATGCAAAAGTTCATAGTGATGTCAATCACCAAGTCATCTCAAGAAACCATAACCCAAATAACACAGGAAGTCTGTCATTTTGGTTTGACGTGGCCATTTCCAGGGAACATTCATAGATAAACTCCTTCTTTTGATTTTGTCTAATTGCCACTGAATTTGAACTTTTTATACTAGACATGGAGTGGCGCTAAATTGTGAAAAATGTTATGCTGCATTCGAGTGAGAAGGGAAGTCGGACTTTTCCGACCTCATACATGGAAGTGTGCCCCTTTGAACTCGGCGATCAGAGTTGCGAAGTTTGAAAAAAAACAACCCCGACTTCATTTATCGGATTTATCGGGATCAGCCACCTTTGTTGTTCACATTCACCACAAACACTTTGTGGTCGGAAATGGGACAATCGGAGTGGGTGAATCCGATTCCCAACCTCCTTCAAATGCAGCATTTGTTTTCATCATTACATGTGGGCGAAGTATGACAGCGAAATTTGATGACTCGCCAAAAAGAAACCCACAAGTCTGCCATTTTGGTTGGAAGTGCTTATTTCAGAGTCAGTTTTGATCATTTGCAGGTGTTCTTTACACACTCCTTGATTTATTTGACCTTAGTGCAACCTCATTAGTGTTATTCACACCAGAAAGATGTGTAATGCTAAATTGTGAACACCTTGAGTTTGCCTCATTGCGTGGTGGCGAAGATGGTGGCAAAGTTTGATGACTCGACAGTCGGCACAGAATACGACAACTCCAACTCCACAGGGCTCCAATATGGACTTAGTTTGTGTTTGTTTATCAAGTTGAAATTCCCAAGCCAACGTGTCGAGCGCCGTTTTGTCTAGAATCAAAAGCGTGACACACAAACAGTAATGAGGCCTAATGCTGCGGCAGCCGCAGCGTTGCATGCTGGTAGGATTATTCCGCACTTAGACACGTTCGTTCCTGGCGCAGGGACGGCTGAGGGTCTCCTCATGAATAAAATATGGGCTTCATAATAACTCTCGAGTGACAATATTCGAGGCAATATCAATACAAAGTGAAAATGCTGGCGATCCAAGTTGCCATGAAGAGAAAAAAAATGGAAATGACACAATTTGCATCTCTATAAACATAAAAAGACTGGAAGGGCAAGCCAGCTGATGCCGTTGCCGACAAGTACTGTACTTTTCAGACCGTAAATACAAAATAGCTTATGTCCCGTGTCACTAATAATCATCAAGGCCTTTATGAGTCATAGTTAACTGCACTCAATTCAAAATAGATCTAAGCTGTTTTATCCGTCTTTGAAGGACACTTTATGATGTAAAATTCCGACTGTTTTTATCACAATGTTACAACTTTACACTCATATTTTTTCCCAGAGTTGTAAAATTACAATTTCAACCCTGAGGGGCTCTTGGAGTTAGCGAGCTCCATCGACGCTCAGGAAACTTTGCCAGCGAGTTAAATTTATTTATTTTTATTCAGCCCCTGAAGCCAGTTCACTTGAGCTAAATGAATTATGTAAGCATACATTGCATATCATGAGTAGAGCCCCCCAAAAAGTTTAAAAATCATGAGTAGAGCCCCCCAAAAAGTTTAAAAAAGTTATGCTTAAAAAGACTTCTGACATTTTGGTTTAAAGTGGACCTTTAGTGTCATTTTCCAAGGTTCGATCGAGGATTTTGAACTATGCATGCAAAAGAGATGGGTGATGCTTTTTGTGGCATTTTGCAGCCTGAGATTTGGTAGACACAAATGTCTCAAGAAGCTATGCTAAAGCTAAAGACACTGGTGTGTGTTATTTTGATTTGAAGAAGTCACTTTCAGGGGATTTTGGACATTTCCAGTGGTCCTTCCAATACGAACTATAGAAAGTTTGTCTGAATGCTATTATGCTGTCACTAAATTGTGTGTGCAGTGCATTATGGCAATTACCATAAACTGCATCTAAGCAACCCCTGAATGTTTTGAAAATTAAGTTTCCAGAAGCCCATTTCCCTTCGGAACATGAAATTTGGTCCTAGATAAGTCTATCATGAGTAGTACCCACAAAAAAAGTCTCAAGATGCCATGCCTGAAATGAAAAGACACAGGAAGTCTGCCATGTTGGTCCAAAGTGGCCATTTTAGGCTCATTTGGGGCTTTTTAGTTAGATGACTTGGCATAAGGCATAAAACTGTGGTTATCTCAGTTCCACGAGGCGAACCAAACCAAGCGCTGATCTCCGCTGGCGGCTTTGATGCGATCTGATTGTTATTGCGGTAGAAAAAAAAATCCTGCAATGACTTGACCGACGCTTGCCTGCCGGTGGTGTTTACGTACTAATCCGGCCCCACCGCAGGAAACAGATTACGCTTGTCAACAGCGCGAAGAGCAAAATAACGAGAGAGGAAATTACGCGGCGCCCGATGAAGAGTTACGAAGACGGTCGACAATGGATCAAAATTTGCGAGGCCGATGACGGCACGGGTCACAATAACAATTGATGCTGACAGTTAATCTTCTCTGTTAATGCGCGTGACACGGTCGGCTGATCGGCGTGTCTGGAGAGTTACGAGCCGATTCATTTGCAGAAACAAAAAGCGCCGCCAGTGAATACCAAAGAGGATATGAAGGCTTTTTTTTTTTTTTTTGTTGCTTTTGTTTTGACGCCACTGCAAGCGCCTCTGTGTTTTTTGTCTTGCAGGCTGGGTGGAGCAGGAGACGTACTATTAGCATTCACAAGACGTCAGCGTCAAAGCCAAAGAGAGAGAACGATTGTGTGTGTGTGTGTGTGTGTGTGTGTGTGTGTGTGTGTGTGTGTGTGTGTGTGTGTGTTTGTGCGTGTGCGCGTGTTTGTCTGTCTGTAGCAATATTTGCATGGATCAGATGACAAATATGATTAGCCTGAAATGATCAGATGCTAATAATTGCCGCTGATTTAGGCTTTTGAATATGTTTGTACAAAAAAATGGGAATTCACAATGGCTTGGCTGCACTGGAATGCATCAATGTATCACGCTCTGTTTGGCTGGCGACCGGTTGCCAAATAAAGCAAATTACACATAACCTGGCTCATTCTTGCATTTAGTGGGATTTATGAAATGGAGAAATTAATACTTGAGAAATGGGTCGTTGCCTCATTAACCAACCTTCCTTCCTTCCTTCCTTTAATACATCATTTTTCTTTCCTTCCCTCCACCATTCCATCCTCCTTTTTCTCCTTTAATGACTTCATACCTCCCTTTTTTCCTTCTTTTCTCCCTTCTTTTCATCCATCCTTCTCTCCTCCATAAATTGAAAAAGTACTGACATTCTCTACTTGAGTAAAAGTACAATTACTTGTGCAAAAAAAAAACAACTTTGGTCAAAGTAAAAGTACTCACTCAAATAATTACTCACGTAAAAGTAAAAAAGTACAGGCTCTGAAATGTACTTGACGAGCAGAAATAAAAAGTATTTTTTTTTATCAGATGTTTCCTATGCGTCGAGTTGACAGTGTTGACTGAGTAACACTCGCTTGTTGCTGGTCCACTCCTCACTGACATGATTGAACCTTCTTTCATATTGTTGACTGGCAGTCTGTAGTGTTCTTATCAAGTTTAAATTATCTTTCTGTAGTGGCGGCGCGCATTGCCCTCATAATTACGGGTTGTTCTAATTTAGCCAATTGAATGTAATGTGATAGCAAGTCATAGAGCTAATCACAAGCTGGGATGTCGGGGTCAGTGTGTCACTCTTCATATGATTGGCGGAGCCAGGAGACATTGACGGCTGCTTTTCCTTCCAAGTCAAGTATTTTGAAAATGCATAGAGTAAAATGTACTAAAGATACTCATGTTAAAATGTAACAGATAAAAGTAAAGAGTATAGTCTAAAAAAATAAATACTCAGGAAAGTACAAAGTGCTAAAAAAATAACTACAAAAAAAGCTACTGAAGCACAGTACTATTTCTGCTCTCCTCCATGCTGCCTTCCTAACTCCTTTCCTCCCTTGCATATCCATCCTTCCCTCCCTTGTTTCTTTAAATTCTTCCTTACTGCTGTTATCTTACCTTCCGACATATTTCCTTCCATTCCAACATCCTTGTTTCCTTCTTTCTTTCCTTTCAGCTTTCTGTTGAAGTGAGAGAGGGACACCTTAACAGAGAATGAATGAAGTTGCACTTTTTTATAAAAAAAATTAAGGGATAATTGATAATAATAATAATAGTATAATTTTATGAGGCATTCTTATATAGTCATACTGCGTTTTTATTTTTTTAAATGATTTTGACAAGCCAACTTCTTGAAAACTAAAAGCATACATCTTGTAATTTAACATTAAAACCATCATTATAGCTTTTTTTGTACTGTAGAAAATACTATATAATATAGTAATTATTATTTTCGTGTTTTATTACACTGTGCGAAAAACAAGAACAAAGGAGAACAAATATTATTATTATTATTATCATCATTATTACTATTATTAAGTTGTCGTTTTTATTGTTGTTTTTGTTTTGTACAGTAATAAATGAAGAGGCTCGAATTTTTTTGACCATTCTCACGGAATCACAACGACAAGCACAATTATTATTATTATTATTATTGACAAAATATAATTGTGCAATTCAGGAAAAACCCTCCGTCGATGTAACAACAAATGAGAACCAACAACGAAAATATATACAAACACTCAACGATGATCGCAACAAAACACATCACTTCCGTAATAAGACGTAACTTCCGCTCAGTGTACGTCAAACATGGCGCTGCTACTAAGGTCAGTATGTTTGCAAGATACAATATGTGGCCAGGTGGAGATTAATTGTAGTTTTATGTCAGTATTAAAATGACCTATAGGCATATTAGCAGCACGGTTTAGTTGATTTAGTAGAAATGTTCTAGCGTGTTCGGCGTATTTATAAATGGGACAATTTAGCGCGACTTCTAGCCTGGCTAACGCTAACGACGTTAGCATTTTACCAAAGTGCTCATTGCAGATTGTAGAAGTACAGTACAAACAAGGGGTTTTCTTTGACTATGTTTGTTGTTTATGCTGCCTTATGTGAGTATCTGCGAGGGGTGTTCCGTCACATTTTTATTGCGGAGTGGTTCGTCCTTGAGTGAACCTGCACCGAGCTAGCCTCATTTGCCAAGACGGCTACTTTGACATAAACACGTCTGAACTGACGCACGGGTGTAGGTAACGATATGCAAATTACAATAATATACATACTCTTTTATATATGAATTACCCAGGGTGGATCAAAAGTAGGCATGCACCTTTCAAATGATTATATTCTCGCAGCGCGTGAATTGCTGTTTGCAACCAAGGATGAAGGAAGGGAGGCAGAAATTATGGAAGGAAGGAAACCAGAGTGGTATGGAAAGAAGAGAAGAAGCATGTAAAACGGAAGGAAATAATGATGAAAGTAGGAAGGGGATTGGTGGATGGAATTATACACATGTGGTAAGGATGGACAGAGGAAGCATGAATTAATAGGATGTATGAAATGGTTGGAAGGCAGGGATGGTGGATGGAAGGAGACAAAGATGCAAAGTTTCCAGCAAGCTGAATTCTTCCAGTATTCACAAACTGGAGAATACATTTTGTGCCGCTCCCTCTGATACATTTACAATCGACCTTTTTTCGGTCGGACCAATCAGGCATTGTTTAGGGTGGACGAAACCAAGAAGCGCCGATGGCGGGGGAGAAACAAACAAACCTAACAGATGAATGGACGTTGCAATTAATTCTGTTCTCACCGTTCTGTGTTTCCTTGTTGAATTTTGAACAGCAAGAGGCGCTTTGTGCATTTTTTGGGGGGTAAAGATGTTCGTGGTTTCCCCTCCCCCCCCAAAGACAAGACTGAAAACAACGTTTTCATCCATTGCCATCATTGGTCAAAACAAATGTGCAAAGATGCTGTATCGTCCAATCAGCTTAAAATATTGTACAGTAAGTCCCTCCTTTCCCGAACGGATCTGCCGAGTGAAGTTCCAGATTGATAATGTGAAGAACTCCCTTGAGTGAATCACAATTATCAATCTGGTTTGTGAGGTTAGACAAAGATGCAAGGAAGAAATAAATATTGGTGGGTGGAATGTAGAAATGTGAAATGTATAAAGGAATCTTAGATGAAATAAAAGGATATAAAGGATTGTATGAAAAAGAAGTATGGATGGATGTAAAGTATAGGATTATGAAAAAAGGGAGGGTCTGTTCAAAAGCAAGGGTGTATGAAATGAAAGAAAATGAATTAAGAATGGTAGGAATACTTGAGGAAGGAAGGAAACAATGTTGGTATGAAAGGATGTATGAGAAAGGACGGAAGGACACGAGGATGGTATGAAGGTTCAAAGGAAGGGGCTGTCGTCCACTTTTAGGGTCTCCACCAAGTCAGCGCACACACAAGCCCCCTCCCAAACCCTTGAAACTGTAACCCTTGTTTAAAACGAACCCCAATTGTAATGACACGTTTGCTCTATATTATTTGGTTGTTACTAACAACTATGAGATTAATTTTTCAAGAATCATTTCCAGTTTAATACATTTTGTAGAAACTTTATTTGGACGTACGCCGCTATTGTTATTTAGAATGGTGGAGGGCTCTCTGCCGATCAATGTGAAACACCTATAAAGAAAGCAAGGTAAGTCTTCATAGCGATTAGAGCAAACTTGTCATTACAGTCGAGGTTCCTTTTAAAACTCTAACCCTGGCTTTAAACCACAATTTCAAACCCCACTTACAAACCCTAACCCTTGAAACCCTACTTTAAAACTATAATCCTGTGTCAAATCATGCTAATCTTAGCATATGCCGCAGGCCACTAAAAAAAGACAGCTGTACTTTGGACGCCGCTCTCTAGATGCCGAACTTTAACCTGTTAATTACTTACTCCCTTACTTCTTGCTTATATCTAACTACGATGATTTGAATACTTGCACACAGGTAATTGATATGTTTAGATGCCACTATGTTGTTTAGCTTCACAACATGAAATCTTATAGAAATTATGAGTAGATCAACAAAAAAGTCTCAAGAAGCCATGCCCAAAAAAGACACAGGAAGTCCTCCATTTTGGTTACTCAAAACCAGTTTCACATTCGACACGAAATTGAATAGCAATCATTAGTCCACTGACAAATAAAAGTCTCAAGAAGCCATACCCCAAAAGACAGAGAACATTTGCCATTTTTGTTCCAAGCCGCTATTTAAAGTGTTGTAACATTTGTTTCTTGTCTGCAGGACCTTGGCCCGTCAGGGGTTGTGTGTCTCCAGACCGCAGTGCAGCGTCCTCTACGTCAGGCAGTACGTACGCTAATGAGCACATTCAAATCAAGTGTAATATTCAATAAATTGAGTGAATGTCTTAAATATCTATTCTGCTTTCAGTGCTGCTCCAATGGGAACCACTGCTAACCAGGAGATGAACAAATTTTGGGCCAAAAACACCAGATTGAACCGACCCATGTCGCCTCACATCACCATTTACAAGTATGTAGTATGCAATACGCAGGTTCAAGATTTAATTCAATAAACAATGAGTGTGCATTATTTATTGAACATGTGACATAATTTATGAAATTGTCAAACATAATGAGATTACATATTGAATGTATGTAATAATTATTTCATGACCGATGTGTATATTTAATGGAATTTGTAATTATGTAGCAGTATTATGTTAGAATGATCTATTTAATGACTTTTTCATTTAATGACTGTAGTAAAGAATGAGACCTTAATTTTGTAAATTATGTGCTTTTGTTCTGAAAAAATTGGGACTTGAGATGGGATAAAAATTCTACTTAAAAAAAAAACTTTATTCACTGAAAATATTACTTTTTTTCTCCTCATTTAAATCACCACCAATTTGTGCATAGCCCTAATACTCTTTTCAAGATATTTTTGGGTGGTAGATGCAGTGCTTTTAAAACTGCTACTATCCGACTGATAGATTACCATTGCGGTAAGTGTTATTAAGGTTTTGTGGTTTTGTTCCAGATGGTCCGTCCCCATGATGATGTCCATCACACACAGAGGAACCGGAGTGGGCCTCAGTGGAGGTAATACAACATATTTGTTTCGTTCTGTTCGCACTTCCTTGTTGAATTGACAACAAAACTACTCCTGAATTGACCCAGAAGGAAACCTTGTAGTGTCTCGCAGCTGTCTCTGCTGTTTATCGCCGCAGCGAGTGTGGTCAAAATAAAATCTCTTGGATTTGTTGGCATGCGAAACCAAGTCATTTGGTAAAACAGCGCGTAGTCGTACGTCAATGGCAGCGGCAGAAGCAGCATCGGCGCTGGTCTCTGCCCAAGATGGATCCCTTTTGATTTGCATGCTGCTGGATTCTCGAAAAGGTCACCGAGCTCATCTGCCAATCGGAGAGACAAATTCATCCGGCGAGCGCTTGTCTGGCATCAAAGCACAAACACGCACAAAACACTCTTTGATCAAAGCATCTGAAGAGATTTGCTTCTTCAATGACGACGGCGTCAAAGCATCGCATCTATTGATTTAGTGACGCATTTTCCCTTTCCTTCCAAACCCCAAGAAAAGTCTGAATTTTAGCAGCAAGTTGGTAATAATGCCATAATTATTCATTTTTTTCCTTTTCTTTTTTTTGTAAAGGAAAAACCCTAATGTGATATGTTTCTTTTCTCATAAAAATTTGACTTTATTATCATACATACTGTATATGGTACCCTTACACCTCACCCGATAAAATTACTATTTAAAATATACTGTTAAAAAACAACTTTTTCAGAAAAACGTTTTTCTTGAAAAAGATCCAACTATAATATTGGTCAATCAATGGAAAAAAAACGTATTTTCCCCAAAGCAAAAAATGTTATTCTGTAAAAAAAAAAAAAAAAAAAAAAAATCCACAAAAATGACTTTAGTCTCACATCTCTCCTCTTAAAAATACAGCTGTAATCTTATTATTATTTTTTTTTTAATAGAGACTAATCTAAATAAAGTGTTTCTTTCCACCGCTTTGGGTGGGGGCAGAGACAGACTTACCATTAGGCAAACCTAGGCAGTTGCCTAGGGCCTCTCGTTACTAGGGCCCCATACAATTCCTTATACACTAATGGCCAATGTAGTTTTCACTTATTTATGCACAATAATTATGTTTTAAATCCAAATCATTTTGCTAAAATTCCAGTAGAAGACTTCTTTTTTCTTGTAAATCAATGCTCAAATTTGTAGTTTGTGAAACAAAAAACAAAAAAAACCCCGAAATTGCTTTTCTGAATATCCTTTTTTTACCTCTCAAAAATAAGGCTTTTATCCTACGCCTCTGTTTTCCTCAAAATAATTTTTACTTGAAAATCATACATTTGTCTTGAAATAATACAACTAATCTACTAATAGTCTGTCCTTTTTTCCTTCAATACATACGACTTAAATCTTGTAATATTACCCCTTTTCATGTGATACCCTTTAGTCTTTGTTGCAGTGCGTCCCCAACATGCTTTCACACAAAAGAAAAAGGGGGAAAAAATCAACATCTGAGATATTGACATAAGCACTATTTTTTCTGCATAGATCTTCTTGCCAAGAAGAATGTCATAGTGTGACATGTATTGATTTGTGGCTCATTTTCCTCCTCAATGACTTGTTTATACAGCACTTGATTGTATTGGGGTCAATAAAGCGTCTGTCTAATTCCTCTTCACAGCGATTTCCGCATTGGCCGTGGCCGCTTTGCTTCTGCCCGGTAGTTACACGCACTACCTGGATCTCATCCACTCGCTCTCTGTCGGCCCCTTCCTCATCGGCCTGGCCAAGGTGGGCATCGCCTTCCCCGTGTCCTTCCACACCTTCAACGGAATCCGACATTTGGTAAGAAACACAGCCAATACGTGGGGTGTGTTTACAAGGGAATTTTTTTTACGGTAAAGCCACATTTCAAAATGAATTACATAAATTTATTCCCTAGAATATTTTACACATATTGCTCCATCCTGACGAAATGACTAAATATTTTTTGCAATTGTCGGGTATTTATTGAAAAATAAAATACATCTCAATATCGGGATTCTGACAACCATTGCTTATTCCCCCAACATTTTGTTACGTTAAGATCCAAACTGTATTAAATTTTTCTATTCTCTTTTGCTGACATATATTTCTGGTCAGAAACTAATTGCAATCGGGCCGTACTTGCTCCTCCATCAATAAATAAATACATAAATGATATGCTACCCGTACCAAATGGTCAGTGTTCAGTGACCTCTGCAATAGAGTTTACTTCATTACATGAGATACAGAAAAAAATCTCTATTTTGATTGTTACTGTAGCTAAATAGGCTTATATTATATGGCAACATGCTCCTGGTTTGTATAAGCACTTTCTTGAATTTCAATTTAATACATTGAGGAGCTGTGGCATTTCCCATACACTCGTATATCTCTCCATACACTTGTAAATCTCTTACAGAGAAAAAAAGGCAGACACTTTGATAAATTGCACTAGGCCTCTACTGACGCACCCAAAGCTTGAATGGGGCTCCAAGTGTTTCTGTTAAATTACTGCAAAAATGGCCCGCTATCTTCCAGCGTAGCAGAGTGCTCGTACAAGGCGGATAAAGCCGCATTTCAATAAAAACATCACACATTGGAGCAAAATGGGGATATTCCAAATTCACACACTATTTTTACCAGATATTTCTATTATCTTTTGTGTGTGTGTGTGTGTTGGACTCTTTGCTGTGAATACTTCAATATCTGCTAGCCAGTTTGGTAGTTTTCATAATAATAATAATAATAATAATAATAATAATCATGCGTCAGATCCATATAACGTTATTCATGAACTCAAACATTCCCACTGAGGTGGCGGTAAGCTACTTAAGTAGCCACAGCTGCCCTGGGGCAGGCTGACGGAAGCATGGCTGCCAGTGTGCGCCTACGGCCCCTCCGACCACCACCAAATGTTCGCACCTTCCATACACCAGTGTGAGTAGCACTGGAGACAATGTGTGTGAAGTGCCTTGCCCAAGGACACAACGACACATGACTTGGGGAGAGCAGGGATCGAACAGCCCACCTACTGCTTACTGAACGACTGTCTTTACACTCGTCTCTCATATTTTCACTTGTAATCATATCCTATATGTAGCATAGTTCACATTTTCATCAAATCTCCAGTGGAAAGTTCAAACAAAATCTGGATGATTTGTTTGCATTTTTGAAACATTGAAAAATACAAATACCTGCCAAGAAAACCGTTAACTGTATTAACAAAAAGAAACACCTTGCGACAAAGGTGTAAATTGAAGGCGACACTTCTCACATTAACCGCTGCATGTAAAAATGCCTCATGACATGAATGTTTGTTTAAAAAAATATATATATTTTTTTTAGTAGGACTAGACAATATGGTTTTAAAATAAAATCTTAGAAATTTTCTCAAAGTCTCCATAATTACATAAAAAAAAAAAAATCCCCTTATGGTATTTTCTTGACTTCTCATTTTGTCCAGCATGAATTTATATCTCCTTCCACAGAAACACTAGAAGTAAAATTGTTATTTCTTCTCAGCTAATGCGAAAAGACGTGCTCTTTGGGGGAAAAAATGTCCCTTTTGTCATAACATGCATGTAAACACAATCCTTATTATCATAGGTGGTGGGCATTTTGTCAATATTGACGGAAGGTCTGTCCGTCAATGAGGGATGGCCATTTAGTTGACTATTGATGGGAAACTTCTAAAAAATGACAAATTTATCATTTACGGATGTGGGTTTTTGTCCGTCAATGTAATTGTCAATCCGTCAAGAAATCCGGCAATCTGTCATTGACGGACGTCCCATTTTGGATGCACACCTCGAGTGATGGAAACATTGACGGACGCTCATTTTGATGCGCAATCAATGAATGACAGATTGACGGTTTGGCTTGTACTATTGACGGATTGACGATGACGGACGCTCAGAATTTATTGACAATCCCACCTCTGCTTAATATATTATCTTTTTAGTAGTCAGCAATTTAATGTCATAAGATGAGCTGATGACCTCGGGTCAAATGTTTCCACCGTGGATAAAAATCCAATAATGGAAGAGACCTCTTTACAAAGTGGGCAAATGAGTCCACCATTAGTTGGAAGAACAATAAAACCGTCAATGTCGCGTCCTACCTTTCTTCACTTTTTACCTTCTTCTTCTCGTTACATGCACATGTGGTGGTATTGAGACAAAAACAACAAAGACTCGATGTGATACAATTGCATATTTTATTTTCCCCGAAAATTTTTGTTGAACTTTGGAGGTTCTATTCTGTTGTCTTTGAAGAAAACGTAATTTCCATGCTCAGCTCTCTTCCTTTACCCCCCCTGTTACCTCTTTCTTTCACTCTCACGCCTCGTCCTAAAAAAATTGAAGTGGTGGGACCTCGGCAAAGGCTTCAAAATTCCCGAGGTGTACCGCAGCGGCTACACTGTGATTGGCCTGTCCATCATCACCGCCATCGCCACTGCCACTCTCCTCTGAGCTCACTCCGCCCAGGCCAAATGCATTGTGGGAGTTTTGCTTTTGTGTATATGTTCTGATGACTTGAGAAAAATAAAGAATTCTATATATATTTACGTTGTGTGTGTAAAAAAAAAAAAAAAAAAAAGTATCACGTTTTTTACACCACAAAATAGAACATTGGGACATTTTTCTTGTCTGTGTGAATTTCAGAAATTGGTTTTTCAGCCTGCCTCAGATTTAGGACAATTTTAACACTTGGGTCTGAATTCAGTTCAGATTCAGAAAATAACTGAGATTTTTCAGTGTGATCTCAATCTGAAGAACCAGATGGAAATTGATGCGCTTTTTACATCATCTTCTGCCTGTTATACTTTCTCCCAAAACATTCAGGCTTTCAAAAGGGGTACATTTCCGATCATTAAAAAAAAAAAAAAAAGCTTCTGCTTAAAATGTTTCTGCTGGGACTACTAGAAAATCAATATATAAATGAAGAATGCTGTAATGTTTACAAATGCTGAGTACTTATTTCTGCCGTTTAAGTATGTTTGCAATTTTTGATTAAAATGCACATTTTGAATTCTTTTTATAGTTTTGCTTTCAATTTATGAACTGAGCATATGTTTACAAATGTTAAAATTCTCCACATTTTCTATAAAGTGTTCACAAACGAGTTTTATTTCATTACAAATTTAAATTTTATGAATTTGTGAAATTTCACTCACTTTCTTTTTCTAATTTCAAGAGTTTGGAAGAAAAACTTTATTTATATTAATATAAATATTTTATGTATAAATAATTACATTACAAATTCTTGAATACATTATTGTTATACCAGTTATCTGTGAATTTCCAAACCAAATACAAAGAATATGCACCATTGAAACTGCCACATTTCTTAACTATTTGCAATATTGAGGCTCGTGATCCCATTTATTGAAGTTGAGGTGTGCCAAATGTGCCATTCTAAAAGCTGCAGATAGCCTGACATAACATTTTAAATGTCTTCTCTTACGTAAGGTGTCCTTTTTTTGCTCTCTTGACGTTAGCTCCTTTAATTATTTTACCTAAATGCTCAGTACTTGTGTGTGTGTAAGCCAGACAGCTATTCATATTTTAGCTTGTGCAGGATGCAGTGTTTGATGTAGAATGTGAGGATGAGAGTTTTTTTTTCTTTTTAGGATGTAAGTGTAAGTGAAGTGGTGCGTGTGAGCAGGCTGCCTGCCTGGCTGGCTGCCTGCTTTGCCGCCCGTGTGTGCCTCCGGGCGGGGTCGGACCTCCCATCGGGCAGCTCTCATAAGAACTGCTCCTGCTCTTTGCTTTGCTTTGCTGCGCTGGTGTGACTGAAAAGCAAGCGCAGGTGTAATGGCTGCTCTCGTTCTAACACGGGTACCGTCGGGGATTTGAAAAACACACACATGCAGCGGTTACTTCCACCAGGGAGGTGATGTTTACGTGTTGGTTTGCAGGGTTGCACAAACACCACTTAACCGCTTTGAAAACAGACTCTGTAGTTTGTTTATTTTGGGACACATTGTCCCAAACAATTTGTTTTGAGTAAATTCAGTTTTTGTTTGGAATATATATTTTATGACATCAGTGCCGGAACTTTTTTGCCGCACCTCCTGGATAGACAGACAGTTGAACTGAAAATGTCATAACTTTTGAACTACTCGCTCAATTACATGAAGAAAACCGTGATCTGAAACCGTCCCTAAAGGCAGCACCAGACAGAATTGGGATGGATACTGTACTTACTAATTAGATGTTCAGACTGTCATTGAAGGCAACACCTGATAGACAGAACAATCACTCAGTTGTGTGAGGAAAACTGATTTCAGGCCGCCACTGAAGGCAAACTAAACTTGATGTAGATGGATTGATTAGTGATTGATGGCTTGGTAGAGAGACAGACGATTTAACTAAACATTTAAAGGGGAAGTCGACCTTAAACATTTCTTTATTGTCTCCTCAGACAAAACTTTTCAATTGTTTTGCAGCTTCTGCCAGGAATGCAGCAATCGTGCGTCGGCATTCAAATTGGCTTCCGTCTTTGTAATGAATGGGGAAAAGGGGAAGTGACGTAAGCCATAAAGCAGTCAGCACATTTGTAGTTTTTTTGTGTGGCAGTGTTCCTACCATCCTCCTCAAAGTTGTTTAGTGTCAGGAAAAATGATACAGACCCCGTCAAGCCTTGACAAAGGTTCCATTCAACTCGTTTTAAATCAATGTTTCATCAGAAGAGTTATGAAACTATTTTATTAAGGTTGAAAAGTTCCTTAGTGCTACTTTAAGGACTTGGTGCAGTTGTCAGAGTAGCCTAGATCTGTGGTTTCAGACAGTTCCTGAAGGCAACAAGAGTTTATTTACTTTAGAGCCTAAATTGTGTTTATTTATTACGTAAAATGTAAAGGTTGATTTTTCAGCTGAATGAAATATTTTGTTTATGTGATTTGACTTATTACATTCTGAAATGGCCCAGATGCTCTAAGCAAGAGCAGACTAAACTTTTCCTGTTCTATGTTCAGATTACCAAGAATATCTATATTTGCTAAATGCCAAAATAAAGAGAGAATGACTTTTTAAAGACACATTTTCATTACTTACGGGTCAAAAGTTTGCATAAATGTCATCAGTATTTGGTACCATTGCCTCAAAGTCGTGAGAGAAGGAACAACGTCGATTCTAAAATGTGGGGGAGCTTCCCTCAGGATTTCATTTGATGTCAGTGCCAACAACCACCACATACAAACGTATGCATGAAAAGTGCCACAGCTGTAGATTTCCAATACTCAAGACGCTCTTGAACCCAAAACAACATCAGAAGCGCCTGTGCGCCGGGCAAAGGAGAAAAAATGCTGGTCTGCTGCCCAGTAGGTCCCAAGTCCTCTTTTCAGATGAAAGTCCATTTTGCATTTCATTTGCAAATCAAGGTGCTTCAAATTTCCACCGTCCGTAATGGTTTGTGGAGCCATGTCCTTTGCTGGTCTCGCTCCATTGTCTTTGATCAAGTCCACAGTCAACACAGCCGACCACCAGGAAAGCTTCCCGCTTCCAATGTGCTTTTTGGAGACAATGATTTTATTTTCTAGCAGGATTTTGTTTGCACCTGCCCACAAAGCCAAAACTACCTGCTTCAATATGGAATAATAGTATTTGATTGGCCAGCAAACTCGCCTGACTCGAACCCCATAGAAAATTGCTGTTGCATTGTCAAGAGGAAGACAAATCCTGACATGCAGACGATCTAAAGGCCGATAACAACGCATCTTTGGCTGCAAGAACACCTGAACTGTGCCAAAGGCTGATGCTCTCCGTCACGCCACCTTGAGTATGTCATTAATGTAAAAGAACGCCCAATGAAGTATTGAAGGCCAACATTTCTGTCTTGGACATCCTTTTTTAAATTGATATTTTGTGAAACACTGGATTGTTTTGTCTTTCTGCCATAATCATCAACATTGAAACAAATAAAGGCTTGAAATATTTCACTACGTGTGTGTGCTGAACTAATTTAACATGAAAGTTTCACTTTTTGAAAGAAAATATTGAACCTTTTCTCCACATTTAAACATTCTGACCAGCACTATATTTGTGTATTATTGTTTGAACAGATGAACAAGTCCTGATATCTTGGCTCATTTCATTTGACTTTCCCATGATGTTACACAAAGAAGCAGCGTGTTTCAGGTGTGTCTTCTAATACAACCACAGGTACATCTCAAACTAACTCCGATGTTGTCAATAAACCTGTCGCAATCTTCCAAAGATATCATCAGCATCCCCAATTGTTTAAAGGCATTGTATATGTTATTGTATCTAAACTGCTGACTTTGAATAGAATAATGGGGGGTGGGGGGGGGTTGTCTGCTCCAAATATAGGTAATTTCAGTAATCCCAATTGATCTGAAACAGGATTTCATGGCAGATTGTGAGAAAAGGAAAAGTGTCTTTTTATATGTAATCTTCAGGTTTCAACAGTAGATGAGGTAGGAGGAGGTAGTTATCTCGAGAGTGTTATTTGTTTTGCACTGGCTATCTTGTGTCAGTTTAGATGTGTTGTTTGCCAAGAAACACGCACGCACGCGTGCAGGCAGCTGCGCAGCCCGTTAGCTTCTACCAAATTGCTTTATCTGTGCGTTAGCGGCTCGCCTGTCAGCTCGCATTTTGGACCTGCGAGGTTGACAAAAAAAATGCACGTAGAATACACAATTAATACACAATGATTACACAGTGACTGCACAATTACTGGCAGAGGTGTGTTGTCCTCAGTGTTGTTTGATTGTGTTACTTAAGCCCGCAGCAAGCATTCCGCCTACTTAAGGTTTATTGTTGCCAAGTGAACGTAATGAAGGTGCAATGTTGAGTTTTGGCTTGGTGGTGTTTTGGTGCTTGCTTGTGTTTAATCTTGCCTTCCAGGCACATGAAACACAAGACAAACAAGATTTCAAATGGATTCCCCCCTCCCCCCGTGGATTCAATGTACTCCACTGCAACACAATACTCATAAACTCATGTTTGTCACAATAATGTGGAATTGTGTTTTTTTTTTGGTGATATGCTTAAAATAACTGTACAGCAGTGCTACTTTTTTATTGTGGTCAATTTTGAGTCGTCCATTTAACGTAGCAGGTCAGGCCACCAAAAACATGAAATAAAATAATCGTTTCCATTTTGACAATGACTGAAAATGACATTACAGCTTGTGAACGTCACTTGGCTAAAGACAAAAAACAGGGTAACTGTGATTGAAGTTACCTGAGCCTTTAGCTTTAGGCACTGTGATGTCGTTTGTAGTTGACAGTGAGTGGCAAAATGGCCGCCTGTATATTGTTAGTTTATAGTCTTTCTAAAATATATTATGTGCATTATTTTAAATTTTATTGGATTTTTTAAAAGACTTTTCATTTGATACTTTAAATTGTAATTGTTTTATTTTTAATTTTAAATGTATTGCATGTGCTTCTTTTTCATTCATTTTTTTCCGATATTTTATGCCCTGACTCGCTTATTGAGCAACTTCCCATTGAAGAAATTATCTATTTTAATATTTTGCATTTTTTATTTATTCTATTTTAAACAGTAGGCCTACTTTAATTTTATATACAGTGTTTTCTTTCCTTTCCCTTAATCACTTGCACTCTTTTAATGCGCCTCTTCAGCAACCCCTGTTGGCTGGCGGTGGCAATGCCCTGACTCCAGGTTGCGGTCCTGATGCTGAGCAATGCAGAGGGGGGATGGAGTGGGTGGAGTATAAAGCCCCCGTATACACTGCTTGCGGTGCCTGAGTCTCTGTGGCGCAATGGAATAGCGCGCTGGACTTCTAATCCAGAGGCTCCGGGTTCGAGTCCCGGCAGAGATGATCGTCATTGTGGCATTTTTGGAAATGTGACAGGAAAAAAAGGCTGTCTCTGGAACTCTATTTATAGCTTTAGGGGATAGGATCTATCAATGAGTGAGGAGAGTTTGTTTGAGACACGGGCGCGTTTCTTTTCAAGATTTGCGATGAATAATAATTTCTCCAAGCAAAGGTTACACTCGCTTTAATATGCTAATCTATATTTTATAAAAAGCGACCCCGATGTGGTGTTCCCAGTGCAGTATTTGTGTGTGCGTGTGCGTGTGTGTTCACCATCGTGAGTGCACACAAATGGCACATCTCGTCTTCCCAACCCCCATTTAAACATAAAGGCTGTCTCAGCAGTGAGCATTGGTGGCTTAGTGTGTTTTATTTTCACATGTCATTTGATTGTATCCTGTAATTAATTTCTATATTTTATTTCATAGGATTATTTTTGTTTGTGTGAACCTGTGTTTTGTTTTTGTTTTTTAAACATGATTTTTAGTGCCCAAAACAGACCAATCCCACCACCATTTTAAATGATTATTTTGTTTATTTCTTCCCCCATATTTGTTTGTGATTTACTTTTCATTTTATTTTATTTCATGTTATAGAATTTTAAATATCATTTTAATATAGTTTTATTTTTATTTCTTTATTATATTAACATTTTTACTTTTATTTTCAGCTATAGGCCTATACACATTTTTTTCAACCTTGTCTTCTACTTTTGTATTTATTTTAATTTAATGTGATTTAAAAAAAAAAACTTTTAAAGCATTTTTTCAAAATCTTTTCAATTTAAGATTAAATCTTTCCTCTAAATTGTATTTTTTTAATGGGACATGAATATGTAAAATATATACATTTGTAAATATTTGTAATTTTACTTATATAATATTTTTTTTAAAAAAATGTCATTTTTTTAATTTTATTTTTGATTACATCATGTTTTTTTGTGGTGAACATATTTTCATTCATATTTTTTTCCCCAGTGGGTTTTAAGTCGAATGTGTTAAATTCTTAGTTTTGCTATAGGGCTCCCAATTGTGAATCCTCGAAACATCGTAAAAATGGTCTCAAATCCCATTTAGCTGCAAGTTCAAAGATCTCTCAAAAAGACCCCCAAACAACCCCCCATGCCCCCCCCCCCCCATTATTTTTTTGTTTAGTACTTGAGGCTGTCGTCATCCATGTTTAACCCCATCATGTCACACACATACACGCACACATGCGCACGCATGCACACACTTAATCCGCCGCTAAAACTAATCCTTAATCCTCTCTGGTTGAACAACCCACCACTATGCCCGCCCACCCTCCATCCTCATTCCCAAATGGGACGGGCAACATGCAAATACAGCATTAAGTGCATGCAAATGCTTTGGGAGTGTCACATAAATTCCTCAGGGAAGAATATTGATTTGTGTGTGTGTGTGTATATTTTACATATTCAGGACACAGTATGGTCATTATCCCAATTATGTTTTTTGTGATTTTCAATAGTAAAAAGTTTATTTTAAAGACAATATTATAATTTATATGGCACTGGAAAGGACATGCACAATAACAGTATAGATATATTGTTAAAATATAATATAAAAATGTATGCTGGTCTCAAAAAAGTGACATTTTATATTAATTCTTCAAAGTTTCTGTTAATCAGTTATCTGAATTTCATTCTGCCAAATATCAAAATTGTCATCGGCCTAAAAAAAAAAAACAAAGAAAAAAATGCAAATTTGTGACATTATAAATTATGAAAAATAAACTTGTCGATATGCGAGAAAAAAAACTCAGAAACACACGTAGCGTAGCTACCTGGACGAGGTGCTGAATTTTGTCCAACAGGTGCTAATGTGAGGATTCGTTGGTGGTTAATGGAACACTCTTTATAAAATGAAAAGGCAGGATGAAAACTGATTTCTTCTTAAACTTTACTCGTCATACACGGCAGTTAGAGCTACAACACTTCCTGGTTCCCTACCAGCTGACTAACACTAACCAATCAGAAGCTAGCATATTTTAGGTAAATGCAATTGAATGACTGAGAACAGCAGATTCAACACATCAACTTAGCTACTTGTACATAAAAATATAAAAATGTATAAATGTGTAAATAATAATTCTGGAAACATAAATGTACAAATTATTTATATATATATATATATATATATATATATATATATATATATATATATATATATATATACTGTATATATATATAGGGTGTGGATCTTCGCAAAGCGAGGCATCTTTGTCGCTGGCAGTACCCAATGCTTCAAACAGCGAATGCTTAACATGATATGCTATTCTCTGCTAAAGTAATTACTATCTCCTTATTTGAAAACCCGACCGAAAAGTATTGTCACAAACATCCAAGTATGCTACATGCATTTCTCACAAGTTTCGGATTTTTTTTTCTCACAAATCTGCACGTTTTTTTTCTCGTAAACTTGTGTTTTTTCTCTTGCAAATTTGTTTATTTCTTGTACATTTGTGAGTCTTTTTTCTCGCAAATTTTCCACTTAATATCACAAATCTGATTTTTTTTTCTCATAAATTTGTGTTTTTTCTCTGATTACTACCTCTAAATAATATATGTATTTATACGTGACGTCATAATTACACCAACAGAGAAAAGTGATATTTTGTATGACTTTTGTATGTTTTTTTTTTAAAGTATATTGTGATACCAAAATGATGACACTCTCAAGTTGTTGCATGCCACTTCAAACAACGGCAATAGTAGTAACTTTAAATTAATAAACATGTTAAATTGTAAACGTTTTACGTCATACAGCTCTCCTGACTATTGTTTCTGCTCTCGTTCGCATTCACATATGCATATGTAGCATGCATAATACCATCTGGATGTATTAATTGTAATTTAATGTATTTAATTATAGCTACGCTATTGATACGTGTTGTTTTTTTATATTCATACACTACTACTAACTATTCTTGTTGCTTTTGTTCACATTTCTGCATAAAGATGCACTATAGCGTTGTCCTCTGTTTGTATATAATTCATTCATCTATAACTACTTTTATTGGCATAGTATTTTCTGCTACATCCAACGCTGACTATTGTTGCTGCTTTTTTGTTTGTTTTGTTTTTTTGTCCACTACGCTATTCCAATCTACAAAAGTGATGATGACGTTTTGTTCACACACACGCTCGGACACACAACCCTCCTTCCTTTTCTTCCCTTGGCTCCGGCCCCTGCCTGCTCTGTTCTGTCGTTGTGGGCCAAATGCTATTAAAATCCCCTCCCTCACTCCTCGCTCGCTCTCTCTTTCTCTCTTTCTCTATCTCTCTCCCTCTCGCTCGTCCCTCCCTCCCTCTCTCTCCATCCAGCCCAGACTGTGTTTTGCTGCAGTGAGCGGCAGCCGTGTGCAGAGAAGCGCCTGAAAAGGAGGGTGCATTAAAAAACAACACACAACAAGAAGAAGGAGGTAAAGAAGAAGTGAGCAGGAAAAAGAATAGTGGAGTAGAAGAAGACGCAAAAAAAGGAGAGCGCATCACGCGGGAGGGAAAAGCGAACAGCGGACCTAAGTGGAGACACCGGGAGGCGGAACGTAACGGTGCGTGTACACACTTGGAAGCATTCGCTACTGTTTTCTTATTTGTGGGAGCGTGAGTCGAGACACCTGTCACGCGTCTGCGGGAATGTGCGTGCGTGCGTGCGCGCAGAGTGAGCACGCGCTTTACATTGGCGCACGCGCGCTAATCTGTCATGCGAGATCATCATCAGCATAATCCCTTTGTTTTGTTTCGTGTGTTGTTTTTTTTAGTTTGGAAAAGGCTCTCACTGACTATATAGTTTAAAAAAAAAAGTGCCATCATCATCACCATCATCTTCATGCGTTGTTATGGTCGGCCATTATTGTTATGACGTGATAAAGTGTGTTGCGATAATCAAACCCCCTCCCTCTATCCACACCCCCCTCCTCCTCCCTTTCCCCGCCCTAACCGTCCGCCCGTCCCGCAGGCGACGCTCGGTGACAATGAGCGTGCGCGCGCGCGCGCGGCTATTTTCAGACGTGCGCGTGTACAGCGTGATATTATGCGTGTGCGTGTGTGTGTGTGTGTGTGTGAGAGAGAGAGACAGGTGCACCTGAGCGCTGCTTTGTTAATTCTCATTAAAAGCAGAGTTATCCAGCTTCACTTCACCCTGCTTGTAAACTAAGATGCCCCCTTTTACGCCGCACGACTTGCTTGCTTACTACACTGCATATGACTATAGTCATTGATGCTTTTGACATTGCTGGGTAAAGCCATTTCCTCTACCAAGTTGATGCGTTTTCGCGTGCTTCGCAATTGATGTTTTTTTCTTCCATTGCTCGATAAACATTTTAGCACTGCACTTTTCTCTGCGATTGGCTAGCGACCAGTCCAGGGTGCGCCCCGCCTGCCTCCTAAAGTTAGCTGGTCTAGGCTCCAGCTCACCCACAATCCTAATGACAAGCAATGTAGAAGATGGATGGACAATTTTTAAGCATCAGGACTTGCTAGTCCAAGGCAGTGCTCACTATTGATGTTTTCCCACTGTTTGTTATTTGCAACTGTGCATCGGATGACTTAGCACTGTGCGTTAGTGAGCCTCACTCCGCTGATGCCTCCAAGGCCTTTTTACACGGTACTTGGTTTTCTTGGTGTTCACCACGGGCCAGGGCGTAGGGACGACAATGCTCAGGCGCAAGCTTGGATATTTGGAAGCGGTTGCTTAGCAGCATACCAGGAAGTAGCCTGGAGGCTTTTCCTGCTGTTTAGCCTTTGGCTATGTTCACACTGCAGGTCATTTCCGATTTATTATTATTTTTTTGCCCAGGTGTGGCATGTACCATTCCCCCCCATGCAATGTCAACAGTATAATTCAGATTTTTTTCCAAGACCAACCTAGGCCTTTTTGGAATGTGGATATAAATTGAATATATGCATCCGATGAGTCTGCAGTCGCTCAGGTCACTCTCATCCGACCTCTACGTCATCAAAAGGCAACAAATGTCCCAATTGTTTGTTAAAACAGACAGCGTGAAAAATTAATGGAGGAAGAAGGAGCAGAAGAAAGTGGCGAAAAGAAGATGCTTTACAACTAAGAGCACAAAATCTTTGAAATTGCCACAAATGTGTCATTTCCTGAACACATTCCTTTCAATGGAAGTTGCATTTGTTTTTGTGATGTGAACTACTGTACATAAAAAGATTGGCGTTAAGAAAAACAATCTGTATTAGGCGTCAGCCCTGCAGTGTAAACGTAGTCTTTGGCTGTTAACACTTTGAAATCACTCGGCCAAACTTTCTTTATTGTTTTTGAGATACATCTTTGAGCTCTTTTTGTCCAGATTTGTGGGTGTGGCTAAAATAGGGCAATGGTACGCATTTGGGCTCACGACATGAGTCAGACCTCCCCCACTGTAGCCTATATGTACCAAGCACCGTCATTTAATCTGTGGCTATCCTTCGCAATTGCGTGTTTATAAGACCATGGCCCACGTCTATCACTACAGTAGCCATCTACAACCCCCAAAGATTCATCTTCCCTGAGGTGTTTTGCCACACGTGGCGCACTGTTAATTGTCGTGCTACTAGCGGCTAGTAGCTTATTAGCCGCTAGTGGGCTCACGTGCCGATGTTGGGTCTGTCCAAAACTCTACAACCTCGCTCGTTGCATAGATCGACAAAACATTCGCTAGCTAGCAAGCTAACGAAAGCGCTAATGAGCTAGCCAGCTAACGAGCATGGTCCACCGCATCTGGGTTATCCAATATGTTAGCAGCAACTTAGCACCTTATTTGGTTTTGTGTGTGGGTCCCCACATAAAAGACACTTAATGTTAACTGTTTATTAAAATTCTAGAGCATATGTTTTTTTAACTTGTATCTGACTAAAAACACTTTAGAATGTACTATATGAAGGAACATGTTTGATTGACAGGTAAAGGTCGGCTTCAGTCCTCAAGTTGGATGGCGGGCTCTATTTTTCATGACTTTGAGGCCTTATTTATTTACTTGGTGATTTTTTTTGGTATGCATTCAAGACAGGCTGGTTAAAAATTCAAAGACATTTTTTGGTTGCTTTACAGCACCTTTAAATGTTTCCACTGAATGGATCACAATTGATCCGTTTCCACGTCACACTTGTAATTGATGATTTTCCAATACACAGCTCAATATTCAATTGAACTGTTTGTTATTGACACTTTTGCACTGCACAACGATCACTTTTCCACTGCGTGTATTGCCATTCTACTGCATGGATCGCTACTGACCCATTTTTCACTGCATGCTTGGCTATTGGCACTTTTACACTGCACGACAGACACATTTTCCCACTGCACAGCTCGCTATTGAAGCCTTTTGTTGCTCAGTTGATGATATTCCACTGCATGGCACATTACTGACACTATTTTCACCACACGGTTTTCACTGCAAGGATCATCATTTGAATGCTTAGCTCTGTCATGACAAAAGCAGAAAAACAACTAGAACCAGGTCATGTCGAAGAAACTTAAAAATAAACGATGGGTCATCACAGGCTCATAATTGACGTTTTCCCACTGCACAGTTCTACTCGTTACTGAGTCTTTTTTGCTAGTACAAAGATGGCTAAAGTAGCCAAAAGGTGACTTAAAGTAAAAAGTAGTCCTACAAATAATGACTTACTCACCTTGTGCTCATTATTGAAGCTTTGTCACTGCACAGCACTATTGACGCTTTTCCACCGCACAGCTCGCCACTTCCACCACTTCTTGACATTCTATTGACCCTTTTCTACTGAAGAAACAATCATAAACACACATGCTAACGTTAGCCTAGCCAGTGGCTTTGCCTCTGTCTCCGGTAATAAATCTTTGTTCACTGTCTTATTCCGACCGCGGTGCTGCATTTCAAGCGGTAAACTAAATGCACTTGTGGTCCACCAATGTTGTTTCGGTTTCGTTCGAATTCTACCCCCCCCATAACTCTTCTCTTGCCCATTACCGTCAATACGCCCCCACCCCTCCATCATCCCCCACTCCCCCTCCATCCCCTACTCTCCTCCTTCAGCGTGCTATGACCCAAGCCGATCGATGCATGCGCGAGGTCGTTTATTCACGGCGGGAGTCAAAATAGACCAATAACAAACCAATAACCACCCTGACGTTTTCCTGCAGGTAACCTCCAACGGGACCCCACCCCTCGCCTCCTCCTGTGAACTCCCCCCCACTCCCCATTTGGAGGCCAACGAGCAGGATATCAAAGCGACCAAGCATGGCTTTCCCATCAGCTCCGTTATGGATTGTCGGCGTAATGACGCTACTCTCAGCGGTTTGCAGCAATGTGGTCTTTGGTGAGTACCACCTGACATTATCCCCCCCACCTTTACTTGGGGGGCTCTCCCCTCAGCATCCCGCTTTTTCTCTTGCTCTGCCTCTTATCTGTTGAGGCATTTTGCGGTTTTCCTGTATTACAACAAGGGGAGCACTGGAGTGCAACTAACCACATGGGACACTCCCAACACCCCCAGTTGAGCCCACCACGTATGAGGCATGTGTGTGTTCATGGGAGCACACACGGGGACCTTTGGCCTCATTTCCACCATGTAGTCCTGTTCACTTTGGTATGATACACATATTTTTTGGCGTTGTAAGCGGTACATGAAATATCCAATGTCTGTTCATCTTATCATCAAGTCCTGATCAACACTTACTCTACCAGGGCAAAGTGAAGTGTAAGGCTCAGTTGAAATGTGGTTTACAGTTCAGTTTGGTATCTGAGTGGGTGGAAAATGGAATCCTGATCAGTACCTATGGATGGTATAGTTCGCGTCTCTTTTGGCATTTTAAGTGGTGGCCAAAATATTTAACAGTATGGTTTGGTGTTGTAGGGTGCTCTGTTCAAATCCTTATCTGTACTTTTTGTATTGTGGCAAACTGAAATGTATACGTGAGTGTAAAGGTGACTCACAGTTCACGCACGCACGCACACACACACACACACACACACACACACACACACACACACACACACACACACACACACACACCGCATTTCCACCATGTAGTATGCTTCACTTTGAGATGATATGCAGAGTTTTAACATTTTAACAGGTTGCTAAAATATGGGACAATATGGTTTTCTTATACGGTGTTTTTTGAGCAAACTCTAATCAGCTGGACTGGTTTATGTAGTACAGATTTTTTGGGGCATTTTCATTTTAACAAGTCACTTTTCGGCTAGCTTTTGTCAGGTTACTCATTTACGAAGCAGGGTTTACTTTGTGAAGTATAGCTGCCTTATAGGCTGAAATCAAATCAAATTCTGTTTGGCACTTACTGATCCAAACTGTACCATGGCAAATTGAACAGTACCACTCGGTGGAAACATGATACATGGTTCTGTTTTTTGGCCACTTCCATTGTCACAGTCCCTGAAAGTTGTGCAGGTACAGGGCCGTTGATGTAATATTATGGGTTACTGGTGTAAGATTTACTATTTTGTTTGACTGGTTGACAGACTTGTCACATTCTAGATGAAAATAGAATAAACCGTGGGAAAAAAATTACTTCAAATAATTCACACACATTTCATGCTAATTGGTACATTTCCATTGTAATGAGTGTCCAGGCTGAAAAGGATCACTTTTTGGCAGACTTCTGTCGGGAATTGGTCACAGAAGCTTGGCATGGTTTATTTGAAAAGGCTGAAGGTGAATCTTCTGTCAACTGTAGTGTTTTTCCAAGCTTGGGGGGATGTTGTCATGTTTTTTGCGTGTTCACAGCTCACGTCTCAGCATTTTATGCAAAAAATCAAACAAATTGCTGGGCCGATTGTCACCAAACCTGGCGGAGCGGTAGAGCATGCCAAGGAAGAAACCCGAGGGCGTCGGACACATTTGATAGTCAACAAGTGCTGGCAAAGGAGGCTTATGCGCTCTGTTGGGCCCGGAAAAAAAAAAAACATGGAGTACACACTGCGGCGCGCTATCAAACATCCCGCCGTGCTCCCGTTTGATTGACACGTCATTGAGCAATGTGTTTATTACTGTGCTTGTAGCACACAGATTACAGTTTAGCCCCTTTCACAGTGGGAGTGTCAGGAATAGTGGAGCCATAACACAAGTGTTGGCATTTATTCGCCTATACCTTTCAGACAAATGTGAGGGAAAAGTTGGTGTTAAACCCAAAAATGTAACACCTTACACATTGCCAACATCTTATCTACGATATTACCTGGGAATCGGAAACATTTTCCTGACTTTTTATACGCATTGGGGAAAAAATGGCTTTAACAGTCAGGGTGAAAAGGGCCTACAGTATAACTTGCTTAAAGCCCCTTTCACACCGCATGCAAAAGCCTTCTTTTTTCTGGTGAAGTACTGATATGGAACTGGAGGGTTTATTTATTTTTTTTTACCCACAAATTTCCTGCCTTCATAGGTCACTTCCTATGGTATCAAAGCCTGGAATTGTCAAGTTTTTTCTCGGGTTACTGTTCTGTGGGAAAGGTATCAACACTGAATGGTGGTGGTCCAAGCTGTTTTTTTTACTGACGTGTTCCTGGGTGGCTGTATGAAAGGTACCATCATGGTAAGGAGTAATTGAAGATGATCTGTGAAACTCATGGAATATATCATTATAGAAGAGGGGTTAGCTTTGTCTTTTTCCATTGCTTGCTCTCAAGGTTTTATTCTGTGTGAAAGGGACCAATTTCGTAGTTTCCAAAGTTGTTTCAGAGGTGTAGCAGCGCCGGCCATTCACGCTGTCTATTAAAATCGGGATTTTTTTGCAGTTTTTGGGGGTCGTCACAGCTGTCTTTTTTTTGTACTTTTTCCCCACGTAGTAGGTACTGATTTCCCAGCTTCTGATATAATATTAGAGGCAGGATGGCGGCCAATCAAAATGCTCATTAAAGACGGGAAAAGAAAGGAGATAGTATCTGAGGTGTAACACTGCCTATCAACGTCAGGAAAATTTTGCAGGTGTCACAGGGTCACTGTTGTGTGCGAAAAGGTACAAATATTCCAATCTCAGGTAGTATCAGAGGCTGGACAGCGACCTTTCACACTGTATGTCCTTTGTTGCTGTTTTATGATAAAGGTACTTGTCAAAGCCTGCTCTTGCTGGCTTTTACTTATGTCGCTTTTCAGTGTGGAAGGTTCTGATCTTTTAAGCTTTTCAGATACTATGGCGTAACGCTACCTATTAAAGTCATTCATTTAAGCATTTGTCACGGGTTGCTGTGTTGTGTGAAAGGTACTGGTCAAAGCCGGAGTGTTGAAGAAGGTAGTATCAGAGGCGGGGATGGTGATTGTGTTTAAGGTATTAGCAGAACTGACTAGGAGTGTGAAGTTCTCGACTTTCACTTCTCCTGTCCTGTTGTGTTGACAGCATTTGCCACTGCTGATTCATCACTTAAAATTTGAGTATATGCTGCAAAAAAGCCCAACGTGCTCATGTGCCACAGTCTCCGCTTGGCTGCAGCTACCTGGTTTCTTGCTGTGTGTGTGTACAGTGATAATAAAAGTGTTTGCACTCCAAACACAGTGCAGGGACAGGCGTGTCTTACAGTAGCGAGCGCGGCATGAGTTTGGAAGGATAGCCACCCCGCGGTGAGCTTCAAAGGAGCCGGAATGTTCCGCCTGGTTGCGTAATCACTTCTGCCTGGTAATGGCTGCGGTACCGTCACTGATTTCAGTGGGCGAGCTCAACTTCAGAGCGACACAGGTGGAACGTGCCTCCTCACGCTTTAGGATTTTAATTGCGAGTGGATATAACACATTTGCATTTTCACAACATCTTCCTGGGTGCGCACCCACGAGTACACCCACACTTTTACTGTACTCCACCGCAACAGCTGGGTCAGCTAGCTTATGAATGATTAATTATGCATGCGGTAGTAGCATAGAAACAGCGAGCACCTATTACAGAAAATTCATGGAACCCTGCAAGCCAGGACCCACACTACTCATATCCTATAGGTAATTTAAAATACTTAGGCATAAAAATCTCACCTAAATTAACTGATTTAATTCATTTAAACTTTTCTCCACTTCTGGATAACATTTATAGTGACTTGGAGCGCTGGAATAATCTTCCTATTTCTCTAATAGGACGAATAGCCACCATTAAAATGAAAGTTTTACCTAAAATAAACTATTTTTTCTCAATGATTCCATTTAAACCTACGGCTAAATGGTTCCAGTTGTTGGACTCAGCCGTAACAAAATTTTACTGGAATAAAAAAAAAGCAAAGATTAGTCTATCTACTCTTCAGAAAAGCAAATCCAAAGGTGGTCTAGAGGCACCAAATTTTATGTACTACTATATAGCTAACCAGCTACAATATATCGTTCTATGGGCACAACCCAACAGAGACACTAACTGTTGGTTGGAACTAGAACAGAAGGATTGTAATAACCTCAGACTTCGAGATTTACTCTTTATTACAACATCAATTAAGCGCCATAATTGTTTTAAAAACCCAATGATTTCCGCCACCGTGACTGCCTGGTGGAAGGCACTGGAATTGACAAAAGCCCAAGTGGAGCCCTGTGGACTTTCTCCCCTATGGCATAACCCCGACTTTCAACTTAACAACCAACCGTTTCATTTAGCTGTGTGGGAACAGAAAGGAATTACACATCTCCACCATCTCTTCTCAGATAATATGTTTATATCATATACATCCTTGCTCCAAAAATACAATATAGAAAACGGAAATTTTTTACATTATCTACAAGTTAAAAATATGATAAAGAAAAAAATTCCAACACTTCGGGGTACGCTCCAACCGCCTGTTTTAGCTAAAGATATTAACAAGCTTTCTGCGACAACAACAAAAAAACTTTCAAAAATATATGTTACTTTCATATACTGATAAAATGTCTTTACCCATCTCGAAATGGGAGACAGACTTGTCTATAGCACCGGAACCTGACTTTTGGATTCAAGTTTGTGAAAACGCATTTAAAATGACAAAACACACAAATTTACAACTTATCCAATATAAAATTATTCCTAGAACATACATTACTCAATATATGATGAAGAAAATGGGACTCTCAGACTCCGACATTTGTCTCCAATGCTTACAAAACACTACAGACACTTATTTTCATGCTTTATGGTTATGCACTCCGGTTATGTATTTCTGGACTAAAGTCTTAGAAAAACTTTCCGCTATTTTGGACTGTAGGATACCTTTATCTCCAAACTTGTGTTTGCTAGGTGACCTAACAACAACTGACTTACCACATAAACAATTTCAATCTACACTTGTAGCCCTTACTATTGCTAAAAAAACAATTCTTGTTAACTGGAAAAATAAACAAACTCTGAATATCGACCAATGGTCTAACCTCCTCATAAATCACATTTTAATGGAAAAAATATCTGCCTCAAATAAAAACCAAATATCAAAATTTATAGAAACATGGTCTACGTATATAGAATTTTTTAACCTAATTCCGGTTACTTAATTCTGTCTGTTAGCGAGAGCCACTACATCGTGATAACTTACATTGATGTTTCTGCATCTGGCAATTTATTATTATATTATATTATTAGTATGGGATTTTTTTTTAATGGGCTTTAGGTGAACTGATGAATACACACACGCTCGCACGCACGCACACACACACACACACACACACACGCACATACACATACTCACCCACATACAAAAAAAGGGTATATATATATATATATATATATATATATATATATATATATATATATATATATGTGTATATGTGTATATATATATGTATATGTATTTAAAAAAAAAAAAAAACATTTATTACATTTTTTTAATTGATTTGTTGGATTTTTAAAAAAAAAAAAAAAAAAAAAGGAGAGCAATGATGATGTCAAATCGAATGAACAATACTGAGCTCTCCTGTAAAAAAAAAAAAAAAAAAAAGGAGAGCAATGATGATGTCAAATCGAATGAACAATACTGAGCTCTCCTGTAAAAAAAAAAAAAAGAAACAGCGAGCAAAAGTGGCCGTGCTCTCCTCTTTACTTTGTTGTTAGTGGTCTTGGCCGGCAATCAGACGGATGTCACCTCTGATGAAAGTGTGCCCGCTGGGAGGTGTGACCGTGCATGGGAGACCAATCCTTGCTTAGGTTAGGCTTCAGTGCTGTTTTGCATGATCTTGTCTGTCAAGGTGAGTCATTATGCGCTGCTGGGGGTTTGACAGTGTTTGGATAAGATAAGAACGTCAATATTTGGAGATTAGAAGGGGGAAGGGAGCACCTTGGCATCTTAAACTTCTAACCCCTTACCTTGACCTTAACTCTAAACTCAACCCTAAAGTAACCTCTTATCTTGACCTTAACCCTAAACTCAACCCTAAAGTCTAGCCTTAATCCTCAATCAGATCCCCTAACCTCGGCGACATACTCTGAAGACATACTCTTGGAAGGGATTTTAGACTACTTGCTTCCAACTTCCAACTTGCAATCTTAATACAACACATTGGAAGTTGGAAGGTTGAAAGTCTGCCTTTTCAATTCATTCATTCAGCCTACCTCTACCCTAAACTCTAAACCCCGACCCATCACCTCCAACCCCTCACTCCTTCACAAAAAGAGCCAGGCAGTTTTACAGGACTGGTATTTCTCCTTCTTACGGCTGTTCTTGCCGGTAGTCCACATTTGCCCTGCCATCACTATGCTCATATTTGTCTGAGTTTGTATTTAAGCCCCTTTTTGTCGGTAAATGTGCCATCTCACCGGAGACAGATGCTAATATTACTTACACTAGATCAAATGCGATGACGCGTCTGCCGGGAAATGAGAACATCCGCCCCCGTTCACACCGCAGGCAGACATTAATCAGAGTTAAACTTGCTTCTTTTCTTCATCACCTTAAGTACAGGAATTTGTCGGAGTGCCGCAATAAATAGCCACAATGAATCGTCTGCCCCGGTCCCGCTCGCCAGTGAGTTGGCAAACGAGACGCACGGCTCCTCTGGGGAGCTTCGCACGAGGCACCCAGGACGCATGCCAACATTTCAACAGACAAGCGAATGAAAGGGGAAACATGGCAGATAGCGCGCCCCCTCCACCCCCCCAGGCCCCCCCATTCCCCTCTACCCATCACCATCGGCCCAGAGGGAGCAAGAGGGAGGTCACGGAATGGTTAGAGCCAGAAAATGACCTATTTCATTCTAGAAACATCACAATTGAGGGAGATCCCTTAGAGGAATGTTACTCATCCGCCAACTGGAGCGGCAGAAACTCTGAATGATTTTGTTCTCCCCGCCAAGGATTGTGTGCATCTTGAACCTGCAAATCACATTTTTGGCATCTCGTCTTCCAATCATTCAATTTACAGGACTTTAAACTTCCCCGTTGCTGGTGAAAGATAATTCGTCAAACTATAATAATCTGCGGAGCAACGAAATGCCCGGCCAGCAATGCAACACAGTCTGTTAACGTCTGCGAGGGTCAGAGAGTACGAAAAATAGTGGCTAACTTCATGTCGTTATCGTCATCTAATCTAGTCGCAGCTAGTCCTAAAATATTTATTCCATTGTCGTGAGGCGAGGAACGGGGCCAGCGGCACAAAAGTTATAATCCGTCTTTGACACCAAAATGTTACGTCCAATAATTCCAGGACAACAACTGTGCTAACATGAAGTTTTTCCTAACACTTCTACTGTAGCTTTGAAGAGAACCAACCACATGCCTCCCACTGATGTCATTAGAATAATGACATTCAGTGTAAAGGTGAGTTAAGGATTAGGATTTTGGTGTAGATTTAGGGTTAGGGGTAAGATTCTAACCTGTTTTTCCTTCAGAGCTACAGTAGGGGTTTGGGTTATAAAATGGACCTCAGCCGCAAAGCGAACACTGTGTGGAGTGGGTTACTAATACCACCATATAAGGGGAAATGTTTTTTTTTTTTTTACTTCTAAATCTGTAGAATCTCATTAGTCGAAACGTAATTTGTTGCGCTTTTGTGGGATCTTAATAGCTTAAAGGAGGTAAAGTCTTGTCCTGATCTGGAATCCCTTTTGGATCCAAGGGAGCAAAATGTCAATACGCTGGCTCGTTACTTTCATTGGTGACAAATGGTAAAAAGCCTTGGCTGAGTTTGTTGTTCTTAGTCTCTGGTTGTTAGCGATTGTGCTGCTGAATCAGTCTTCAGTCAGTCACACCGCCGCAGAGCGGTGAGGAAGAGGAGGAGGAAGAGGAGGAGGATGAGGGCGTGGTGGCTAGTGGGAGAAGAAGGGCGTCATAATGGAGTCTACACACTAAAAGGGTTTTGAGGCATAAAGATCTACTTAGCATAAATTATTCAATCTCATGTATTACAGAGAGAGAGAAAGAGAGAGAGAACACTGAGCTCAGCAAATCGATGGATGAACACATGAGACGAGGACACAATCCTTTGTCTATCCATCCATTATACGTCGTCGAATGTGTCCAGATCGCCCATCTGTCCATCCATCCATGGATGCAGAAGAAAAAGAAAAAACAATTGTTTAAACAATTGGCTTTTGCTTTGAAGTGAAAGTTATGTTTTGGTGTTACAGCACCACCTGCTGCTTTGACCTGCGCTTACTCGAGAGATTTACAGTTTTTTTTCTTTCTATGCCACAGTGGCTTTTTAACAATACTTTTGCATGATATGTGAAGCTATTGTTACTATGCGTGTTTGTTTGGTAAGATGTACAGAGCAGAACTTGGGAGTGAACAGTCTCTCTACTGGCAGCAGTGAAAAAAATAATTGTGGGGGTTTTTAATCAATCAGCTGCCTGCGCCTTTATTAATGGCCGCTGCAAACAGGAGTAATAATTGCTTTTCTGCCAGACGCCTACCCTTTCCAAACTAGCAGGTGGTCCATAAACCTAAGGCAGAATCCAGCAAATAGCCCAAGCCCAAGTTGTTGTATCCAAATGTATCTCCGGCTGTCTTCTAAATGTCACTGTGGTTTTGGCATGCGTTTCCCTCGCGAGGCCCGCGAGGTGCACCTCGGCTTGCTAATGAGTCATCGCTTATCAGCCAGCCTTGTTAACAGGCGCGGGACCTGCCTTCCAAGCTTCCAAGCCACCTACTTTTGCTTTTGTGTGCTACGGCTAATGCGCTGCCATTAGCCCCGTTGCCGATTTCTTGGCAGGCATGGGGAGGATTCAGTGGTAAACAAACAGGAAGTGGGCATTCGGCCACAAAGACAGAGGCGGCCTGTAAGGAAGAGGGGATTGGTGGGTGGGGATGAACCCCAAGTCCGTAAATCTTCCTACACAAGCAACCTTTAATCTTCATTGTGGGCTTCAAATTAATAAATAAACAGGAACCGCCCATCAACACTAAGAAATAGCTAACCATCTGGACATCCATCCGTTGGAGTTTGTCCCACCACACAGCTATGCAGACGCCATCCGTCCAGGGGATCCGTCCATGGATCGACTGTCCACTCAACCCTCCCCATCTGTCAATCCATTCGTCCATCCCGCATCTGTTCATCCACCTTTCTGCCATTCATAGGGCCGTCCACTCAGGCTGTCCATCTGCCAAGCCATCCCTCCGAAATCAGTCCGACCTTAAACCCAGCCGTCAATCTCTCCATCCATCTATCTATGCATCCATCCCCTCATCCATCACTCTCTATCCTATTTGTCTGGACATCCTTTCATCATCCAGTCGTCCTTCAATTTTATCATCGACCCATTAGTCCATCAGTTTGTTCATCCATTAGCCCATTGATCCGTCTGTCAATCTGCCATCAATCCATGTACAGATCCTTTAAAAAAAAAATACATCCATCCATCCGTACATCCAACCAATGAATCCATCTGACTGTTTGCCTATCTGTCTGTTGGTCCACCCAGTCATTCAATCCAATGATATATCCATAAACTCATCCATCACTCTGTCGATTTGTCAGTCTGTCCAAACATCTGCCCATCAATTCTCTCATCCTTCAATCTGTCCACCTGCCAAACCGTCCATTCCTTCGTCTCTGTTCATCTGTCCATCGGGCAATTGTCTCATTTGATCTATCAGTCCATCTGCCATCACTCCATCCATCCATCCACTTGTCCATCACTCTGTCCATCCATCCGTCTGTGCCCATTCATTTTTCTGTCCATCCATCTGCCGTCCATCTATTCTAACGACTTAACAGTCATTCAAGTCTGTCCTTCTGTTTTTCCGTCTGTGCCTCCAGCCTTTCATCCATCCATCCGTCCATCAGCCCATCCATTGATACATCCATCCACTTGTCCAAAAGTCTTTCTGGCAATCCATCCACTCATCTTTCTCTTCATCCATCTATTTGTCCATTCAACTGCCCATTCATCCATCATCCATCCATCCGTCTGTTCACTTGCTATCCAGGTGTCTGGTTATGCCTGCGGAACCTTTTTACCCTTGAGCAGCACCTGGGTAATTGGGTCAGCATGGAGAAATTGGGGCACAGCCGGCCGATGGCGTGCCTAATCCGCGTGGCCTTCCAAGAGCCACTTTTCCCTCGGCACGGCTGCACATCCAGCTGTGGAATTGGTGGTGCAATTAGTGCCTCCCCTTCGAGGAAGCTCGGGAGCTGACACATCGGCGACTGCACAAACGTCGTAATAAGCGCTGACGTGGAATAGATGGGACTCGCGGAATGGGTAGACTGTCGGGAGGAAGAACTATAGTTGGATTCTACTCGGTCCATTGCTACCCGATGGGGCTAATTATTATGACTCCGTTTGAACCCCTTTCACACTGCTGTCTATTTCCCAGCTTGCTGTCTTGCGTGGAACTTAACAGTTTCAAACGCGGTGGTGAAATTGTTCCCTGCATTTGTTTTATTCTGACATACAGTAGCATGAGAGGCTTGTGTCTAAAGGGGTTAGCTGGAAGTTTAGCGCATCAAGCCTCACACCCACACCCCTTTGTATCGAAAGCAATTAGACGATTTCATACGGGCTTTGCCTAAATGGAGTTGTCAGGGGCGTAACGGTAGAGATTTGTTCGCCTGTCCCTTTTAGATGGAATTTGCCAAAGTGAGCATTCACACAGCCGTTGCATCTCAGCGCATTGAGATTTGTGGTTTTTGGAAGAAATTTATTTCAACATAAAGGGGTGTGGCTGGTGAATATCTAGTGTAAAACAAACCTGCCTCTTGATACATATTACTAGGAAGAAGGGAAAGCAGTCTTTGCAGCTTTGCACATTTAGCATGTAGAGGTGAAGACAACCTGTGAATTTGCCATCTTCTGGCATACTATGAGAGGCATTCCCGTACAGGGGATACCAGTGATATTGCATGTCAAAAGTAATTAGCCACTTTCACGCTGGTTTCCCAGTAAATCAGCGCATCAGAGGCGTTAACGGCAGAGCTGAGATTTATTCGCTTGTTGCTTTCAGATGAGAAACTTGGCCAAGTCAAATTTTCTATTTATTGGCAGATAATTTGGCTTAAATGAGTCATTTCTACCTAATTTTGTTACTTTTTGCTCTTGTTATTATTAGACCAGTTTTTGGTGTGTGCTTAATAAGACGCAACACTCTAGCCACCCATCACTTATTTGCAATTTGTTGACTATTGAGGTGCATATCAGCAGCTGCCTGTTCCTACAGCCCTTTAAAAAATGGCAATTTCTCATATCGTGGTATTGATTCTAGTGCCCCCCGCTGCCCCGAAGTGGAACAGAAGATGACGTCCATCGTCTCTCTTTCATGAATTACTACGTCAGTTAATGTTACTTTTAACGGCAACAGACCTTCGGGGGATTTCAGCAAAGTGACTGCGTGCTCAACGGGCCTCTTAAGAAACGCATCAGTCTGCGAGCATCTCTCATCTCTCATGAATCTGTCTGCTCGCCTCTCTCAAGGTCGGGGAAATTCTGCCATCTGCCTTCCGTGCATCCGTCCGCTCACATCTGCCCGTCCGTCTGTCCAATTATCCTTCGATCCATCCGGATATACAGTACATCCGCGTCCATGTTTTTCTCTGTCAACTCATTCATCTGTCCTCCTATCTGTCTGTATGTCTGTCTGTCCATCTGTCATTCACCTCGAGGCATCCGTTCATTCGTCCATCAGTCTGTCCATCTGTCTGCCAATTCATCCATCCATCCATCCATCCATTAGTCTTATATACAACGCCACTCATCTATACTCTGTCCATCTGTCCATACATCCGCCCATACATACATACATAAGTCCACTCATTCATCCGTTCATCCATCCATCCAGCCATCCGTCTGCTGGTGTCTCTCAAGGTCGAGGAAAATTACACCGAGTCGTCGGGCCTTGAAAGCATCTCTGCTGCCGATTAAACAAACAACAACGAGAGCAGTCTTGGGATGAATTAATTCACCTCGTTTCCATGGACAAGAGCCCTTATTACCTCCGCCCACCTCCCCCACACCTCGGTTTTGATCACTTCCCTCATCCGACCTCACCCCTGCCTCTCGTTATCCGCCGGAAATTCTCAAACGGACGTTTTTTAATTGATTGCCGCCATGCCGTTGATGCGTTCCCGGTCAGAGCGACCCAGGATTTAGAGACAGGCGCGTCTTTGTCGGGCGGCGTCACGCGTGCGTGCCGCTTTGCTATCGATCCCTTCTGAGTGCCAAGTGTCCGGGGCGAGAGTATGAGAGAGCTGAGGTTGCCTTTGTTGATGATGCCATCACTTCACCTGCTGCTTTGGGAGAGGCTCCTTTGCTAAGTGTCTCTTTATAGCCAGATAAAGCCGTTGTAATTCATCCAGGTGCCTCCTTGGAGGAGGTATATGCCTTCACGTTGAATTTACAGTCCATTCTCTTAAGGTGGGACACAACCCCTGGTGCCTGATTAGGTGAAATTCTGGTCTGTGTGGTCTTGTGCTATAATTCAAAATCACAATTTGAACATGACTGAACTGTCACTGTGCGAGGTTCTGCAAATGTTTTTCACGAATGGACGATTGATAGTTGCTAGTTTTACTGCGATTCGGTTATTCGATGTGATTTGCCTCTCAAATTGTCTTTTACTTCTCGGCCATTTCCTCTGTGTATGATTATAATATAGCTGCAGTGGCCCGAGCAATCCGCTTCTTCTTTGTCTTGTTCCGTAAAAAAACAATACAGCAGTATATGTGGCACCTCAAAACGTTGCTTCCGGTATGCGGTGGGCCTTAAGGTAAAACTCAATTGCTGGTCCATATTCGACCCACTCACATGGGAACCTATTCAGGTGGAGCACAATCGCTCATGCCAGATTCAGTCATATTCTGGTCACGTCAACGTCTTGTTAGCCTTTTCCTTCTCTAAGTTCCTCTTTATTGCCAGGTAAAGCTATTATAATCCACCACGTGCCTCCTTAGTCGAAATTCAGTGGAACTGCTGCAAGAAGATTCGACAATTGACCTAGCTGTACATCAGCTCTGTACGAAATGTACAAGGTTTAAAGGGGACGATTTTTACGTGTGTTTTTTTTTAATGGGAAAAAGTGGTTGAAAAATATTTTTAATATCAGTACAGAATAATTAGTACAGTACAGAGAGACGTAAACAACAGAGTGGCTCAGCCTCTGGCCCTCGAAATGCTTTTGACATTTACCTACATCACATGTTTGTTTATGACTATTTGTGTGTGTGTGTGTGTGTGAGTGTTTGAAGCTTCGTAATGGTGCGCTTAATTGCATCAAACAAGCAAAAAGAGCAAAACCAAATCCATCATATGAGTGTGTGTCCTTGTGCTTGTGTGTGTTCGTGTGTGTGTGTGTATATGTGTTGTGTAACATCACATGCGAGGCCAAGTAAAGCAGCTTAAAGGCAGGAGCATATACTTTTCCAAGTAAATCTCATTCATTTGAATTAGCTGCACATTTAGCTCAGGTCCACTTGGATGGATGCTCGGGCTTAGCGGTCAGCAGGCTTTTGTTCGTACCTTGGTTTGTCAAAAGTGTCTTTGATGTTTACATCAGCCCTGAACTTGTCTTATATCACACCCTTAAAACGTATTATTGGCCAATTTTCTGGGTTAAAAATACTATAACCCAATATACAAATGAATAAAAATCAGTCAGTCTTCACATTCAGTTCTCTTAATTGTTTTTATCGGGAGATTTATTTATGCAGGGATTACTGTGGGCACAGCCGGCGTTTGTTTTCATTGTTGGCGGAAGTAATGTCGAAGCATTTCTTGCGATGTGGTCACATGGCTAACACAGCCAATCGGGTGCCTTTGTACTGAGTACAGGCACCCAATTGGTCGTACCCATAACAAGGAAATAGAGCGCTATAGAAGCCCTGCAAAGCGATATGCTGAACAAAATTATATTTCAAGAAGATTACTTTATATTAAGATGAGACCATGTCGATATCAAGGCACTTTTAATACTGTGAAAACTGTGACATCACTAATTATCAGTTTTTTCCATCTTCATTCGGCTGGCCAAATATACTGTAGATGGCAATGGGCCAATTATGGTCCACAGGCCGCTAGTTGCCGACCACTAGTCGAAATAATTTTTGATGTTTTCTAGACTTGTGAAAAGTGGTGTTTTCATCCACATTTTTAAGCATTTTTAGACAAAATGCTTAAAACGAACACGTGACTTAAATGTGTATTCAAGGATTAGTAGAACGTCCGTTTGTCACTTTTTGAAAAATGCGCATGCGGAAGACCATCCGACCAGCTCTCCTGCTCGTCCGGGAAAAATCGCCTATCAATTGGCGAGAACATGCCAGCTCATCTTCATCTTCATCAGTCTCTGCAGCCGGCCTCGCTTCATAGACGGATGTCCTCTTGCGGCTCTCAGCCATTTTGAAAGTATGCAGTGGCATCGGTGGAGCTACAACGATGAATGGCTGAATCCGAAGCTCAGCGGCTACATGCTACAAATTGGCTGAAAACCGGGAGAAATAGTCCCGACAGTGATGGTGGTGTTGCTTCCTCAGCAAACATTTACTGTGTGAGGAAATTCTCCCGCTGTCGCCTGCCAGGTGCATGGAGATTTAAACAATCAATCTCAGATCACTCGATCACCAACGGTGGTGAGATCCCAGATAATCAGTCACTGTTGTGTTAAACAAGAAAATGCATTTCATTTCATAAGCATTTTAAATGTTTCTTTCTTCCACAGTAATTACTTTTTTTTTTTTTTAACTTTTTATCCTTCTCAATGCAACATTTACTTTGAATCTGAACAGATTTCCTTCATATTACAATTATATATATATGTCACACAAACACTCCAAGTGCACGTGCGCAGCTTGGAACGAGCACGCACAACGTTGTTATGTCAGATTGATTGACAGGATCGAGTACCAATCATTAAGATGATCCAAACGGAATACATAGCGACAAAAGATCCTTGAATACACCTTTAACTTTATCGTCCATCGTGTATTTTTGTGACGACAATATGTACATGTGACATAATATCCAGTCAAAACGTGCAATGTGGACATTGTTTATTCGCAAAACCAGTTTCCATGGCCAAAAATCGCATTTTCCTTTTTTCGATATGCTCAAAAATCCACCTCCATTCAAGCGAGTAAACCTTTTGGGGAATTTTAGGCCTTTTTTTCCCCAATTTCTAGCATTTCTAATCAGATTTATTTCCACAATTCTTGAATATTAGAATTAAAATGTTGATGGAAACCCGTGTATGACTAAAAAATGATGTTTACAAAAATGTTCTTTTGGTCAATTGAAGGTCAGCTTTTCTTTGATATTTGCACACTTTACGTTAGATTATGTGAGTATGCTAAATTGTCGTCAGTGTTTTGCAAAAACTGTTGCGCTTCAGGGCCGTTATTGTCTTTGATGTTTACACTAACGTGCACACAGATCTGTAGAAATCTATGACAAAATTGTCATTGATGTTAATAAAAATGTATATGTTAGGTTTGTTGAAGAACAACTGCGACTCGTTTTAGATGATATCCTGTCAATTTCCTGTCGCGTGCTCTTTTTAAAGTTTTTTTTTTCCCTCCTTGCGAGGCGCTGCTTTTGTTATGATTTTTTCTTCTTCTCCCTTGTTCGCCAACGTTGTTTTCCCCTCCTCTGCGCTTTGTGCTCCCCATCATTAGTGCTCGCTAGCTTCTTTTCTTCCTCCGCCATCTCGCCCCTACCGCATGGATTCCTCTTGTTCCCGCGCATGCCTCCATTACCGCCCGTGTCTTCTTGCTAATCAGCTTATCCGCCGTGTGTCCAAGCTGCCGTGTCTGCCTTCCTCCTCCCTTTTGTTTTGCTGTTCATTCAGCCGGCGGATTAGAGACGCCTGTTTGCCGCCTTTTGTCTCTGTCGTACAGCGATGGCCGAGACGGACGCAAAAGACAGTCCGCGTCATGTGTTGAGGTTTTTTTTTAACGTTAACTTTGTTTATGAAATCACACATTTTAAGGATGCTAAATTGTGTATATTTACAAAAACATCGAAATTGTCTTCAATGTTGACAAAAACTTGAGATAAATGGAAGACTAAATTGTCTTTGAGCTTACGAAATCACCTGTTATAGGTTCTTTGAAGATTCTAAATTGTCTTTGATATTCATGAAAACACGTCTGTTCACGGAAAGCTAAATGATCTATTTTGGCCTCAGCGTTTATAAAAACACATACGTTAGTCTCTATATTTTATATTTGATACACACTTAATTGTCTTTGCAATTTATGAGATCACCCGCTTTTGGTTAACTCATGACACATCTTTATTTATGAAAACAAGTATGGTAGGCGCATCAAAGACTAAACTGTCCTGTTCATGATAATAAAATCACATATTACGTAAATTGAAGACTTAAATTAGTCTTTGATGTAAATTAAAATGGTTGATCTTAGGTTAAATGAGCACAACCGTTTTTTTATTACAAAAATGAGTACCGTACGTTTATATTAACTCATTCACTGCCATTGGTGGCTATAGACATCAAAAATTCATTTGAACTATTTCTATTAGTTAAACATATTTTTCCACTTTAGTTGACAAGAGTATGAAAACCTTTTTTTTCTGTTGTACATTTAGAACTAAAATTTGTGCTTAATCATGAGTTAACTAGTGAAGTCATGCGATTAATTACGATAACATTTTTAATCTTTTCGCTTTTTTTTAACTCACTATATATCACAAATATTATATCTGTTCTAAATGTACATTATTTTTTTCTAGGTTTTAATACTCTTGTTAACAAAAGTGGAACAAATTTTAAAGTAATATAAATAGTTCAAATGAATTTTTGACGTCTATAGCCGTCAATGGCAGTGAATGATGTTTACAAAAATGCTGTTAACTAAATGCTCTTTGCTGTTTTCAAAAACGTACACAGTAAATTCTGTAGAGTAAATTTGACTCTTTTTAGAGTAAATTTGACTCTTTTTAGAGTAATATATTTACACTTGCAAGAGAATAAAATAAATAATTAAAAAAAAAGTCACTCAAGGGTTAAGGAACGAACTCACGACCTTCAGCTTGGGGGACTGCCATACTACCACCTGAGTTATGCCCCTCCTACTGTTTGCTTATCTCCAAGAGGAGACCCAAAAGATCGTTTTTGGTCTTTTGGAGTTAGGAAGATGCAAGCTGACACGAGCAATACACTAACACACAGCAGGAACTGCGTGGCTCAGGGAGTAGTCGTGATTTTGTTCCTCAACCCTTGAGTGACATTTTTTTTTCCAATTCTTTATTTTACTCTCTTCCAAGTGTAAATATTACTCTAAAACTTATTTTTATTTGTTCCCACTCTAAAAAGAGTCAAAATTACTGTACAGAATTTACTGTGTACGTAGATTCATTGAATACTCAAAATGGCCCTTAATTTTTACAAATCACCCACAGTTTCATTTAAGGCAAAAATATCTTCTGATGTTCATAAAAAAACTACATTAGGTTGGTTAACTGAATTATCCAAATAAATTATCATCCATGTTTACGAAAATGTGTCATTGATATTTAAGACATGCCATATGTTAATAAAGAAAAAATTGTCTTTGATGATGACAAAATGGTTAGCGTCATTAAAGATTTGTCTTTGATGTTTGCAAAATCACAAAGACACATACTTAGGTTCTGAAGATCTTTGACGTTTGTGAACATATTGAAAATACGATTTTTAAAAGCTTTTATGTTAATCTTCACCACACGCATGGCCTCATGTCTGAACATAGACTCACCGATATTGATGCTGATGATGCTGATGATGATGAGCCAGGCATAATTCACCCTGAGGCCCATGTCTGCATGAGGTGCGCGAGTTCACCTGAAACCCACCATTGACTGACTGCCGATCGATCGAGCGGCCTTATTCCTAACGATTAAACGCCTTTTTTTCTCCCCTGTCCCGAACTGCAGCTGTCACCGGCAAAAATGAGTCATCCCTCTTTAAAAAAGAAAAAACAACTCTCAAGGTGAACCGAGTGAAGTGATTTTTGTGTTCCCCCCCGACAAGCGCGCTTGTTTACGTTTGCAGCGAACACGATCACTCACTCAATTGATGTATTACGGCCATTATGCTTATTGACACCGAGGCTGGTGACAAAAATGGCTGATAATGAGGTGAAGTGGCAAAACAGCAAAAACGGCATCATTCAGTGTAAATGTGATATTTAGCAAGTGTCACACAGCGGGAAATTTGACTTAACTAAACAATCTTTTTATTGATGATGGTAAATTGTGTTTGCGAAATGTGTACTTTTGCTCAAGTCAAGATTACATTCTCTTATAGGTTTTGTGAAAACCCCTGTTAGATATTTAAAGATTTAAAATTGTCTTTGTTATTCACAGAATTATCTCTGAGTTAAAAAAAAAAAAAATCGCCTTTGATGATATTTTACACAATCACCTTCCTTAATTGGCAACTGTAATTTTTTGTTGATGTTTACTCAAACAGCCATTTTTAGGTTTTTGAGCATACTAACATTTCTTCAATGCTACAAAGTTGTGCTGGAAACTAAATTGACTTTGATGTTTTTGAAACACTATATTTTTTAGGTTCAATTCAGACTAAATTGTTTTCAGTGATTATGAAAATGTGTACTTTAGGTTAATTGCCATTGTCTTTGATGTTTGCAACAACAACAAAAAACTTTTAAAGATGTGAAATTGTCTTTGATATTTACGGAATCACCTATGTTAGGTTTTTGAAGACTAATTGGTCTTGCATGTTAACAAAAATATCAGGCTAATTGAAGTGAAAATTGTCTTTGATGTTTAAAATGTACATTAGGTCCATTGGAGACTTATCTTTGATGTCTGGCAAACCACCTACATTCGGTATTTATAGACGGCATTCAAGGATAAAATTATCTATAATGTACATAAAACCACCTGTATTAGGTTTGCTAAGATGCTAAAAAAAATTGTTTTAAATGCGTCCTTTAATTTTATTGGAGACACACAACTGTCTATGATGGATTTGAAAATCGGTCAGTTAGAGTCATTGATGACACTATATTGTTTTTTTTTATTCTTTAAGGATTTTTGTGCAGTTTGTCATTTTTTTACTCGCGACTGCCACCTCTGGCCCAAAGCGAGACTGCGTCACTGTCAGGCTCGTTCATGGTGCGCGTGCGAGTATGTTTACAATCTTAAGGCGACGCCCACAGTTAACAAACAAATACATGACTTCAAATGAGGTAAGAAAAACTCCGCCCCTCCCCTCCCCCCAAAAAACTTGTGGAGCGTGATGTTCCGCACACGCTACTATAAAGGGAAGATAAACGCTGATAGGTGAAGTCAGAGTAAAACAGTCAGGGCTCTTCGTACTCATCTGGGCATTGGTGGAGCATGCATGATGTAGAAAAAGCTTTAATATTACCTTTTTAAACGGCAATATGCACCTTTAAAAAATTATATACTGTATGAAAATGTGTACAAATGGGTCATTGAATTCTATCAATTGTCTGTATGATTAAAAAATGTGCACCTGCTAGGTTCTCTGACAAGACCAGATTGTCTTTGTTGTTTTTGAAAATGCGGGCTTTAGGTTAGTTGAACACACAGAATTAATTCAATATCAACTGAAATGTGTACTTCAGGTTCATTGTTGCCGCTTGTCTTTGATGATTGCAAAATCACATACTTTTGACAAAATATCGATTCTGAATTCTAATTGATGTTTTTGAGATGTGTACTTAATTGAAGATGCAAATGGTCTTTGATGTTTTTCAAAAACATATTCTAGGTTATTTGAAGATTGTTGATTATGTGTATCTATTGAATCGCCTTTGATCTTTACAAAATCACTTCCATTAGCTTCACGGAAGGCTAAATTGTCTTTGGTGTTTCAGTAAATGCACATTTAAAATGTTTTGTGAAAACATCTGCATGCAATTTAGAGCCTTGATGTTTGATAGAAGTGTTTTTTGACCTTTTCTCAAAAATGTGTATTTAAGCTCTTCACCGAAAACTAAATTTAAATTGTCTTTGGGGTTGTACCTACATTACATCTTGTTTTTTTGACAAACTTTTTGTCAGGCATCAAAACCAGTGTTCCGTACCACAAATTTACAGCCGGCTGGCATCGCTCCGGTGCTTCCCAATCTCAGCGTCCCACATGCCGCCCTGCCATTAACGCCACACCGTATTACTCAAATGCCCTTTTGCATTAATACAGTACCTGGCATTTAGTGTCGGCCATCATTTATGCCGCCGTTATAATTGGTTCAAGCTTTCGCACGTGCCCCGTGTAAAGCAAAGGCGGCGGGGTGGGGTGAGCTTACTGGGGGAAGGGGGGGTTGTTGCATTATGGGAGGCGGGAGGATCATTAGACGCGATAGCGATGTACTTTTCAAGTGGAAAAGGTCGTCTTTTATGAGGCCTTCTTGAAAGGCGGCGAGAATGATGACGCGTGGCTTCCCGCGTGAAAAGGGGCGAGGGATGTGAGGCGGCGAGGTAAGGCATAAAGGGGTGGGGGGCGTTTCAAGGCCAACGTTTGGGAAGCTGCAGACTCGCGGGTGAGGTTTAATGTCACCGATCCATACACTTAATGTATCCTCAGCACATTTACTGTATCACCTGACATCAAAACCAAATGCTTTAATGTGGCTTCTTTCAATTGCCGTGATGGCTTTCCATTTGGAACAGGAATGGAGAATTGTGTGAATTGTGCTTATACAAACGTGATGTTCTGTGAAGACTGCATATTGTCCTCAAGTTTTCTTATTAAAAACACTAAAAGTTGTCTTTGATTAGTGTCTTTGATATTTGTGAAAACATCTTCAGCGTTAACAAAAATCCGCATGTTAACTATTTTTGAAAACGATTTTAGTATGTTTGCCAAAGTGCATACGTCAATTGTTATTTTGGTTTTTGATGTTTACAAAAATCTGCTTAGTGATTACATTGCCTTTGATGTTAGCAAAGTTGCACAACAGGCTAGTTGAATAGTTAAATTTGTCTTTGATGTTGGCAAAATTTTAGGCGTGTTGTACAGTTACATTTTCCTGACTGTTCTTTTTATGTTAACTTCACTGAAGGCTGAACTGTCTTTGGTGTTTACAAAAAGTGTACTTGAGGTTCATGAAAGACTCAAATCGTCTTTGAAATTTACAAAAATGTCTCAATTAGCTTGGTTGAAGTGTCTTTGGCAGAAAAAAGTGTAAAGTGCCTCACTCAAAACCCGCATGTGAAGCCTGTTAAAGACTCTTTAACTACGTTCACACTGCAGGTCTTAATGCTCAATTTCGATTTTTCGGTGAAGTCAGATTTTTTTTTGGAGTAAGCGTTCACATTACCAATTAATTCCGACCTCAGTCTGTCTGCTGTGTGGACGTAATGCGAGGCCACGGACTTTTCCAAGTCTGTCGTCGGGGCTCATATTTTTACCATCTCATATCTACAGAGTGATGCAGGAGGAGGTAGAAATAATATTTTGTGAAAATTAGGCGAGCCTGTTCGAGCACCTCATCTCACGGGAACGGCTCCTTTTTTCCCTCCCTAACGATGACGTCACGTCATTGTCGCGCGTAATAAATGAGCCGTCTGCGTGGCTAAATGACAAATATCACCACCACAAATGTCATCTTTATAGGCTACTGCATGTTTCAAGTGGGATTAAATTAAAGTCAAATCTAGCCACAACTGTTACTCGAAACAACTTTGCCGATTCACGTACGTCTCCCGAGCCGTGCGGACCTCGCGGATACGTCGAGCATAAATCAAGCTTAATGCCCCCACCCGCATGGAGGGCATATTGGACTTTTGATGACACCAAGGTCGGATATATGCGACCTGGCCGTTCAGACTGTGGCCACATTGCAAAATTTTGGATACGTATCCGATCTAGGATCACATATGAAAGTGACCCCGGGTTGGAGTTGAAAAAATCGTAATTGAGCCGTTCAGACTGACATAAAAAAGTCAGATACAGGTCGCATTTGGGCAAAAAAATCTGATCTGGGTTGCATTTGCCAGCAGTGTGAACATTGCCTTTAATGATCTGTTTGTCTTTGATGTTGACAAAAAAACATGTTGATTGATTGTGAAACGCATAGTTTTAAGTTCATTGAGGGCTAAATTGTATTTCATGTTTACAAAAACTCACGTTAGCTTTGTTGGTCTGACTTTGGTTTGATGTTTACGAAACATGTTAACTTTACTGAAGAAGGAATTGTCGTAGATGTTTATGAAAATGAGTACATTTTCTTTGATGTTTATGAAAAGTGGGTAAAGCAGTCTTGCTGAATTTCACGTCTTTAGCGTTTATACCAACATGTACAGTTGTTTCAATGTTTACATTGTCTTGAATATTGACGTTAACTTTGTTGAAGACTAGATTGCCTTTGATGTTTACAAAAATGTGTAATTGTCTTTGATGTTTGCAAAGGCAAACATGTCAAGCTTGTTGACGACAAAATCTCATACATTGACACATTTTATTTTATTTTTTTAAGCTGCGGTGTCTTTTATGTCTTTGTAAACAGATATGTCGGGCTGATTAAAAGCTAAAAGTTGTCTTTGATGTTAGGAAAGCATGTATGTTAGCTTTGTTGAAGAAAAATGTTCAGTGATGCGCATGTCCGGGTTGCTAATGACCAAATAGGGATCTTTGATTTATACAAAATTGTTAAAATTGTCTTTGATGTTATAATTGTGTACTGCTACCTTTCAGACAAAGCTCAATTTCATAGGTGGCATAAAAGGGGTTTGCGTCAACACATCTGAAAGAAGCTAGCCAAATGGTCCCACACCCCCTAGTGGCCTGGAGGACAAATTGCGGAACTTGTAACTACAAAAGCGTGGCTGGGAGAGGAATGAATGTGTGTTTGTTTGTGTGTGTGCGATGCCGGCCCGTCCCGTCCGGTCAAAATAATTTACGGCTGCCAAAACATGACGAGCGCGTGTTGTTGCAATTGTGAGTGAGTTCGCGTGTGACAGCAGCCACAAATCACAGCCTCCAAACGGTGTACATTAAAGTCAAAATAAACACCTGTCACACATCTCTTCACTTACAAGTGAGCATCATAATCCTCATTAAAGCCTTTTACCACACGCCGTATCAACACACTCGTTTTCTTTTTCTTTTTTTTTTAATACTCGCCACCTGTTACGGATGATTTCCCAACGAGTTAAAAGTGGGTAGTGTTCACTAATAACAGTGAGCTACTTACACTCGCTACCTTTTGCACGTTTCCCAAAATGTCAACCTTTTTACCACTTTTCTTTTTTGACCCATTCCATTTGTTTTACCGTTACCCATTTTCCGGTTTCCTGCTTTTTTCTGGACATACCCTGTTGGATCCTGATTTCCCATTTTTACGAATACTGTAATGTTTCCTATTATTTACTGTGTATCTTTTTTAGTTTTCACACTTTTGGTAATGTGATAATCAGTTTTATAAACCCCGTTTCCAACCGTTTGCTCCTGTTTCTTTTCTTATTCTCTTTTTATTTTCCTGTTTCTTTTGCTCACTTTCCTACCCTTTTTCCTGTTACTAGTTTATGTTTCAGACTTTTTTGGTACCGTTTCCTGCCTTTTTTCTGGACTTTTCCCCATTTTGTACATTTTATAAAGTTTCTTGCAGTTTCATTTCTTTTTCTTTCTGTTTACTACCTTTTGTCCATTTCCTGCCTTTTCAATGACTTTTTCTTGCTTCAGAATTTTTTTGTTTCCTCCATTTTTCAAGACTTTTGCCATTTTTTCCCTTTGACTAGCGTTTACTACTTTTGCTGTTTTTACACATTCTCTACTGTTTTCTCTTGTTTCCTACTTTTCTTCCCCACTGTTTCCTAGTTTCCGCCGTTTTTACTCTTTCATTAACCTTATCATAAGCTTTCATAACTAACCCGTGTTTACTACCTTCCCGTTCCCCCTTTTCTCTCATTCTCTACCCTGACTTTTTTCTGCCGCATATCTTTTCTTTCCTTTACTTTTTTCTTTTTTTTGATACTGTTTCAATATTTTTTCTGGACTTTTCCCATTTGCACCTTTTATCCTAGTCACCGCCTTTCTTCCCTCTTTTCTTTTGCTTCATTTCTTTTTCCTTTTTCCATTTTGCCTGTTGCCTTCATTTAATTCTAATCTACCTCCACTGACTTTAACCTGTTTCTGACTTTTTTCCCCGTTGCCAACCTTGTTCCCGTGTCTTACCTTTTTAGAATCATTTCCCATTTCCTATCTCTTAAGCTGTTTCCTACTTACCTATTTTCTCCCATTTCTTACCTTTTTCCGAATACCAACTTTTGCCCCTGTTTGTTTTTGAACTTTTTCCCCTGTTTTTTTTTAATCCTGTTTACTTTCTTGAACCTTTTTTCATATTCCTATTTGCTATGTTTTTTCCTACCATTTTCCCCTTTTCCTACCCCTATCCCTCTTTTCCGCATTTTCCTTCCTCCCATGTCTTACTTCTGCACTTTCTCTACAATTTTTTTCTCGATGTTCCGCTTTTCTCCATGTTGATTACTTTTTACCCGTTTTCTACCTTTTTCCTGTTAAAGATTTCCTCCACTCCCTCCACCCCTGGCCTTTCCTGCTTGTCTTTCCCCACATTTCCTATGTTTCCCCCAGTTTCCTACTCCCCACCTCTCCGGTTTCCTGCCTATTTCCTGTCTGACCTTTTTGCTGTCCCTATCTTTCCCTCTTCTATCTTGTTGTTCTGCTCATACTAGAGTGTCATTAAGATCTTTTGCTCTCAAGGACTGGAGTACAAACACACATTCGCCACCCTTTTTCCCCCTCTTTCCTACTCCCCCGTTACCAACCTTTCCCGCCCTACTTCCCACTTGTTTTCCCCCCATTTTATTATCTTCCATTCTCTTGTTTTGTTTCTCAGCTCAGTGCGTACTTGAGTGTCATTAAGACTTTTTTTTCCCCTATCCGACAATGGTGCTGAATGCCAAAGGCTGCAGCAGCAGTGCCATTGTTTTGTTCTTGATTGTCTTTTTTTTTCCTAGTGTGATGTGTTATAAAGCGCTATGCTCCAGTGGCTGTCGCCTCACCACAATAGCATCGCAGCCTCCAATTTGTGTCGACTCAGGCCTTTCTGAGTGGAATCTGCATGTTGGATGGTACTACGCTTTATTGAAGACTCTAAATTGTCTTTAACGTTTGTACAAACACACCTACAGTAGGTTCATTAAAGACGTGATTATCTTGGATGGTTATTAAGGTACATATGTTCGCTTCATTAAAGTTGAGCTCGTCTTTGATGTTTATGGAAACACATATGTTAGGTTTACTTAAGAGTAAATGATTTATGATATTTATGAATACATCCACGTTAGGTTGGTTGATTCTTTCAGTGCCAGACATTTTCGTATCAGGGTTCCCCATATTGCAAGCTGACCTTTCACGGCTCACACAATATTGTGTTCTGTGACAATATAACCACCGAATCGATCGAAAGAAAAAGTAAACTATCTTCTTTTACCAGAAAAAGTTTTGTTTCAAGATTTTTTTTCTTTACCTATCAGTACCAATCAGTAGTAAAACATAGATTAGTTTCGCCAAAAACGCTGGTTTCAAAGGAGCAAGTCATTGTTATTATCATTTTCATCATATTATTATTGTCATTACTTGACTTGTTTTTGTGAGTGACCTGGTTTGCAAGGTTTTTTTTATTATAAGTATTTAGTTCGGTTCAGTTTTTTGTTTTTGCATTGACCTGTAAGTGCAAACATTTGAACTCAATTCAACTCACGTCACATAAAGCAGCATTTTGGGAAATTAACAATTTAAAAAAGACTTTTAGACCGCCACTCCCTTTTTTGTTTACTGTAGAAGTAGACATAAAACAAAGAGAATTCCACTTGGTGTACTTAAAACAGCCAAACAACATTGTTTTGATAACAGCCTACTATCTAAATGCTAGCATATAATGGAAAATACAATTTAAATGCTAATGTTTATCAAAAATAATCTCAGTTATAGAACCCTTAAGCAATGGATATTTGAATGCAAACAGTGGAGCAACACTTGCACAAGTATGATGTAAGAATACTCACAAAAATATTCTTTATCCTCTGCAAAGAAGGACTAATATTACAGCTTCTTTTGACTCATTTACGGTAGTAACAGCAGAAGTACTATTCTTTGTCTATGTCTGCATAACTGTATTATTGCCAAAAGGCACCAGGAGAAGCACAATGAAAAGAAATGCAACATTAGAACATTTTGCTCAAACTATTTAATTCTTTACATTTTTTCACTGATATTGTTACTCTAGGTTTTTATTAAGTACAATAGTGTTTATCTTTCCTTATCAAAAAACACAAAGATTTGTCTTTTTTCGGCAGAGCTTTTAATGGATTACTGCCATTTCCATTCATTTCATTGGGGAAATAAAATCTGAGATGGTTTGATCTACAAATGTGGTCATAGAACAAATCCAATTCATATTTGAAGGCATCTCTGCATTGAATCCACTTGCCAGACCACCAAACTTGACAGCCCATCTGATGATAATGACGATTATAACAATATCGATGATTTGTTGATACGTAGTAGGTGGTAATTGGATGGCATTTGCGTAAAAGCGGCCTCATCGAGTCGGTCGGCCCGCTGGCTCGATGACAATTAGTGGCGCTAACGCGGCACTAACGCGGCTACTGTATGTTTGATGAGCGCCTCACGGGGAACATCTGATGAAAGCTACGCGCTTCAACTTCCTCCAGGCTAAAACTCTTTCTGATGGAAGCCGAGAGTCACAGTTTACCCTCCTCATTTTCTTCTTTTGCCTTGTTTTTTCCCCCCTCAACTCTGTGATGAATATTTAAAGAGTTCTGTGGTTTGTGTATCAGCTCCGCCGTGATGTCTTTATAGGCACTAAAAGCACGAGGACGTTTGGTGTTGTCGACTCCGGAAGGTCTCAGGTTTGATCTGTGCTTGTTGAAAAGGATCAGCCACATTTTGCGCACATTTTATCCCTACCTTGTTTCTGTGTTTCGTCAGCTTGCCTGTAAGCCTCTGCCTGCAAGGATGACAAAGTAGGGTTTCAAGACGGGGTTAGCGTTTCAAAGCCGAAGTTAGTGTTTAAAGTTAGGGTTTCAAATTATCATTTCAAGACGGGGCTCATGTTTCAAAGGGTTTGGGGTTTCAAGACTCAGGTTGTGTTTCAAATTAAGGTTTCCAAATTATTGTTTCAACCTTTGAGTTGGGGTGCCAAATGATTATGGGGCTTTGAAGTAGGTTAGGGTTTCAACTGACAGTTTTAAGACTGGGTTAATGGTTTCACACCATCATTAGGGTTTTAGGTTTAAGCCTAAATTAGGGTTTCAAAGTATGGTTTCAAGACCCAGTTAGACTTTCCAGACAAGTTTAGGGTTTCAAATTAGCATTTTATGTAAGAGTTTCAATTAACCATTTCAATCCAGGGTTAATATTTCACAGGGTTGGGAGTTTCAAAGTAGGGTTTCAAGACAGGTTTAGGGTTTCAAACACGGGTTGGGGTTTCAAGATAGGGTTAGAAATTAGGGTTTAGGAGAAAGTAGGGTTTTTTGTTAGGGTTTCAACTTGTGGTTTCAAATTACTGTCTCAAATCTTAGTTTGGGTTTCAATCAAGAGTTAGAATTTCTAAGTAGGGTTTGGAGCTCGGCTGAGGGTTTCAAGCCAGGGTTAGGGTTTAAAGTGAGTGTTTTCAAGCCATGCTTTGTGTCTCAAATTAGGGTTTCAAGACTGGGTTACGGTTTCAAATGAGTGTTCTGAACAACTGTTAGAGGTTCTAGATTTTTAAGCCTGGGTTAGATAGAAGGTGAGGGCTTAACACTTGGATAAGGTATCAAGACAGCGTTAGGCTTTGAAGTGTGGTGCGTTTAAGGTCTCCAGGTTTGATGTTGTTGTCTAAAAGGCTGAGTGACATTTTGTGCTTGTTTTCCTTTTTAGCTTGCGTCTGAAACGGCAAAAGGACGTTTGCGTCACCGAGGTCGCCCGCCGGTGGAATGATAACACGCTGACATTTTTCCCAAAAACAACAAGGCGGGCTTTGAAATGATTGACGCTCCACATTCCAAACATTCAATATCAAATCAAGCGCACACACGTTTGTCACCCGGGAAATCAATGAGCCATTCCACCGCCCGTCCGTCCAATTTATTTTATTTTATTGATTGATTAGCTCACACGGTCACCCCAAAATATCAACAGCACGGAAGACTCTCAAGGGTCTTTGAGTTTGACTAAAGTGCCAATGTCAAGTAAGTTAAGAACTTAAAAATTGTGTTTCAAAACAAGGGTTAGGGGTTCAAATTTGGTTTTCAAGGTAGGGCTAGCTTCTCCAACAAGGTTTCAAGCCAGTTTAAAAGTGTCCCAGTAGGATTTTGAGCCTTGTTTAGGCTTTCGGGTAGGGTTTGAAATTAGGCTTTCAAATCAGGGTTCATGTTTTTATGCCAAAATTAGGGTTTCAAATGAGGGTTTCAAGACTTTGTTAGGGTTTCAGGTTGGGGTTAAAAGTCAGATATGGCTAAATTAGGATTTCAAGATGGGGTTACGGTTTCAAAAAGAGGATAAGTTTCAAAGTTGGGGCTGGTGTGTCAAACAAGGTTTGGGGTTTTAAATTGGGGTTTTAAATTAAGGTTAAATTTACAAATTAGAGTTTACAATTAGGGTTAGGGTTTCAAATTAGGGCTTTAAGCCTGGGTTAAGTGTTTCAAACAAATTAGTGTTTTAAATTGGGGTTTAAAATCAGGGTTAGTGTTCCAAATTTGGTTAGGGCTTCAAGTTTCAGTTAGTGTTTCAAACAAAGGTTGGTGTTTCACATTGGCTTTAAAGTCAGGTTAGAGATCTAAATTAGAGTTAAAAGTTGATGCTGGAGTTTCAAAGTAAAGTTTTAAGAATGGAGTAGAGTTTCATGTTCAGTTTTCAATTCCCCTTTCAAGCCTGTGTAAGATGTAAAACAGTGGTTTGGGTTTAAAATTATTAGTTCAAGCCTTGTTTATTGTTCAAATTACGATTTTCGAGCCATGGGGTTCAAATTAAGGGTTCAAGACTTGGTCGGGATTTCCAGTCTTGATTAAGGTTTCAAGCCTGGATTACAGTGTCAGCCAAAGGTTATGGTTATAATTTAGGCTTTCAAGACAGCTCTTAAAATGTCAGATTAAGGTTAGGGTTTCAAGTCGGTGGTATGGTTTTAAATTTGGGGTTCAAGCCTGGTTGGGTTTTACGGGAAAAAAAAGCATACTTTATCTCTGTTGAAGACTGAAAATTTTCTTTGTTATTTATGTCATTTCATGCTAACGCTGCACCTAAAATGAATGAACTCTAAATGCACAAATAACCTGACAAAGTTTTTTTTAAACCAAAAACCTGACAACATAAACCTTTATTTATCCTGCCACAGATTAAAAAAAAACATGACACAAACGACAAAACCAAGTGGAGGACGGCACGTCCTCCTTGACTGCACGTCTTCATTTCCGTGCCGAATGTGGAGTACAGTAGCAGGCGGCACTTGAGGACGTGGGCTTAAGGCGCTTAAGAGGATCATTCAATTAGCATCGGGTCAAAGCCCAAGACTGACCCACTTCAAAGTCGAAAGAAAGGCATGTTCAAGGGCCCTCTCTGTCTCCTCCCTCACTTTGGCTGATCGGCGTCCTTGACGCTCGTATCGTACCAACAGTTCACGTTAGCTGTATTCATATCTTTAATTTGCATAAAAAAACACACATAAAAAAGATGTTAGAAATTAGTCAAATTGTCTTTAATACAACAATGTACTGTACAGTCTGTTCAAGACTCGAAAGTTGATATATACTTTGTCACGTTAACAAACACTCATACATTTGGTCTGTTATACTGCCGTTTACAAAAACATACATTTAATTCATTGAAGATTTAAAATTGTCTTTGATGTTTGCAAAAAAGAATGTATGATAGGTCTGTTGAAGAATTTTGAAGTTTGTTCAACTGAAAGTTGTCTTTGATGTTTACCCGTATGTTCAATTTATTGAATAGTTTATATTGTTTCTGATGTTTGCAAAACTATATACGTTTAGTTTTTTAAAGAGTGCAAAATGGTCTTTGATGCTTACAAAAACGTATGTTTGAGTCTGCTTAAGAATGAATTGTCTTAGTGGTGACACACACAAACAGTCTGATGTGTATGACAATACGCGTTTGGCCTGTTTAAGACTAAATTGGTTTTAACATTTACAAAAATTGATGTGTTGGCTTAAAATAGTCATTGATGTTTGTGTTTATGAAAACATGCATATTTGGTCCAATGAAGCCTGTCTTTGATGTTGAGGAAAACACATTTACTGAAGACTTGAAGTTGTCTTTGGTGTTCATGCAGAAGAGGCTAATTCAATAAGTGCCAGGTCAAAGGTCAGAACAAAGGCGCGTTCAAACCCGCCCGCTCCCTCACAGTCATCTGTGGTGTCGTTGACTGCGACTTAGCGCAAGTCATGAGAAGATGATGCGTGCGCGTTTATTCCTAAACGCCCTAAATCCCGTCATTCTTTGTGGCACTTGCAGATTAGCTGCCAGTGCCAGGATGCGGTGGAGTGACGGGCGCATGTTCCCCAAACAAAAGATGGCTGACAGGACGAGCTGGCCAAGGGGAGGACGTCACTCCACCGCTTTCATGCTCAAAGTGATGGTGTCCATTTTCCCGTCAAGCGCTCGTCTCCTCGACACCAGATTTGCTGTTGGAATCTTCGCCACAGAACAATATTTCGTTGTAAAACACAGGTGAATATTCGTAGCTGGGGTTTTGCTTTCAAATTAGGGTTTCAAGCAAGGGTTGGGTCTCAAAGTAGGGGTTCAAGCCAATAATAGGGGTTCAACGTATGCCTTAGTGTTTCACACCATAGGTTTTGAAATGATCGTTTTAAGACAGGTTTAGTGTTTTAGAGACCCAGCCAACATGTCCAGTTGGGCCCCACGTGGGGCACATGTGAGCTTCCTGGGTAACAAGTGGGCATGGGTTCCATCTGGTTTTGCTCCTGTGTTCTGCCAGGGGCACACCTGTGTTAGCCCACATGGACTTACATGGGTTTTTGGCTGGGTGTTAGCTGGGTTCCAAATGGGCAATTTCATGTGGGGACCATGTGTGTACCACCTGTGTTTGCTTATATGGGCTTGTCCTGGGATCTGAATGGGCCTTAACTGGGTTTCAGGTGGGCAAACTATATGTGGCGCATGTAGGCCACACTTGTGTTTACCCATTTCGGATTCCATCTGGTTTTGCTCCTGGTTTTAAGCCCGGGTTAGCATGTCAAGCTACAGTTAGGATCTCAAATTAGGAGTTCAAACAAGGGTTTCAAACCAGCTTTACGGTTTCAAGCAAGGTTTCGGCTTGAAAATGAGGGTTTCAAGCCAGGGTAATATAAATTAGGGTTTGTTAGTAGAGTTTTAAGCCACATTTATGATTTGTTTTCTTGGTTTAGGGTTTCAAGACAGTGTTAGGCTGGCTAGGATTTCAAACAATATTTATGATTTCAAATTAGGGTGTCAAGCAAGTGTTAGGGGCTTATAGTAGGGTTTCAAGCCTCCAGTAGGTTCTCAAAATAGGATATCAAGCCAGGGTTAAGGTTTAAAAGTAGGGTTTTTAAACCAGTGTTAATTTCAACGTGGTTTCAGGCCTACCTTATGTTTTCAAATTAGGGTTTGAAGCCAGTGTTAACCCATTTGACGAGGATTTTAAAACAGGGTTAGCATTTCAAGCTATGGTTAGGGTCTCAAATTAGGAGTTCAAGCAAATCCTTTACTCTTTTCCCCTTGGTTTTAAGCCTGCCTTGGAGTTCCAAACTATTCTTAGGGTTCCAAGCCAGGGTTAGGGTTCCAAAATCAGATTTCCAGCCAGCTTTAAAACCAGATAGTTATGTTTTATTAAAAAAGTGTTTCAAGGCAGGGTGAGAGCTTTTAAACCAGGGTTAGGGTTTCAAATTAGGGTTTCAAGTTAGGTTTGTGTTTGTTGGTTGAAGCATTTTTTTTTCGTGGTCTTTCTCATGTACTTGTGTTGCACATTTAGCGTTGAGACATAACATAAAATATTGATAGCAGTAATCTTGTGTTGTAAGGGCCATTCGCTGGCCCACGGGCTAATTAAATGCCCCATTTATTATTCATAAATAGCTCAATAATTAGTGCATTCGCTTCTAAATCTGCAAGCAAACTCAAAGAGTCAATGAAAATGCCCAAAAACAACACCTGAAACGCTCATCTGGGGATGACACAAAATTCACACATCAGCACAGAAACGGAAGGATTTCACGCATGATACGTTTGTTGAGGAGTGTAATCGTCTTTGATATTTCAGATAACACCTACATTGGAACTATTCCAGATGCTCAACCATAGTTGTTTACCAAAAACACACATAGGGCACATTGAAAAAGTTGAAATTGTCTTTGATGTTTGAGAAAACATATATTAGTTATATTTGATAACTTAAACTGTCTTTGATGTTTATGTGACCAAATTGTTATTGATGTTCACGAAAACACATTTGTTGGGTTTGTTGAAAAAAAAAATGTCTGTTAGGCCTATTCAAAACTGTAGACTGACTTTGATTGACAATTAATTTTCTCCTAAACGTTTTTGACCCTCATTGACTCCAAATTGACTCTATTTGACTCTAAATTGGCTTTGATGTTAACGAAAACGTAAACTCACCTGCAAAAAGTTCACAAAAGCACATATCTCTTTCATTTAAAGGCACTTTGCGTTAACGTGTGACCTTAAGTTCAATGATGATTAAAATCTTCTTTGATGTTTACAATATCTTCAATGCTAACTATACAAAAAACCGGCTGAATAATAAGAAAAATTAAACGCGCGGCCACCCGGAAAAATTTGAAGCCACATTATTATTGATGTTTTCAACTTAAAACTTTTATGGAATAGAAAAGCGCTCATCTTCTGTGGCTTTTCGACATAAGATTTGATAATAAAAAAAAAAGCAGCCGTAGCATCTTCACAATGTCGTGAATTAAGTCTCAATCTATAAAAATGCGGCCAACATTGCAGCCGTGTTCGGGGTCTTATTTTGTCGCTCAGGTTATTTAGCGGCAAGACGCACAATAATGGTCGGCAGCATGTTTTATTCATGGGCCTCCGCTTTCCTCAACAAAATTGGACTTCATGTTCTTTCCTTGTCGCTGGTCCCTTTTGTTATGCCACACGTTTCTAATTTGAGGGAGAGTTTTGTTTTTTTTACAAGCTACATTGAGTCGGAAAACGGCACGTCGCTTCTGGCACTTTGGCAGCATTCTTAAGAAAATGTAAACGGCGGCGTTTGGACAAGTAATTACCTCAACAAATGACGCTATTAGTGCAGAGATTCTCTATGTTGTTGTATTTTTTTTTTTTAAGCGTGGTAGTGAGTCGGAATGTTACGGGGGGTAAAAGCACAAAAAATGTGTTTTTCGGAGGTTGTTTGTGTTATTAGCTGTTAGTTGGATAGTTGTGTAGGAAGTGTCAATAGTTCTAAAGCAGCGTTTCAAGACTAGGTTAGAATTTAAAATGAGGGTTGGAAGCCTGGTTTAGGGTTTGAAATGATGGTTGCGGTTTAAATGTAGATTTTCAAGAGGTTAGGGTTCAAAACAATGGATTGGGGTTTCAAGGTAGGGTCTCAAGACACGGATGGCTAAGGTTTATAATGAAAGTTGAAAGCATTATTGTAACTATGGTTAGAGTTCAAAACCATGGTTATGATTTTAAAGTCAGGTTTTATGGCTGGGTTTGGGTTTGAGGAGTTAAACCTCCAGATAAGGGTTGGACTTTCATTGTAGGGTTTCAAGACTGATTCAGGGTTTCAAAAGTACAGTTTCAAGAGTGGAGCAGGTTTTGAAATTAGATTTTCAAATCTGGTTAGGGTTTAAAGTTGTCATTTTTCAATGTAGGGTTTCAAGCCAGGGTTTTAAAGTGTGTTTTCAACCCATGGTTATTTTCCCAAACACAGTTTTAAGAAGTAGTTAGGTTTTGAAGTTGCGGTTTTAATTTAGAGCTTCAAAACCAGTTGATATTTTAAAATCAGAATTGGGGTTGTAAAACAAGGTTAGGATTTCAAATGAGGGTTTCAAGCCTTTGTTATAGTTTCATGTTTTGATTTTAATCCTAGATTAGTGTTTGAAAGTAGGGTTTCATGACAGAGATGTTTTTATCCGGCCTATAATAGAGTTTCAAAGTGTGTGTGTGTGGTTTTTTTTAGGTTAAGTTGAAGGTTTGAATGCAGGGCTTTGAGCCAGGGTTAGGATTTTAAAAGTAGAGTTTCAAACCTGGGTTTGGTTTTTCGACGACTTTGCTGAATTAATAGCGAATGAATTACTGAAGCACATTGAAGTGGACACTGTATGTTGTCAGTGTGTTTCTCTTCTTTCAATAAGGCTCATTTTGCCACAGTTCTTCTTTCCAATAAATTCCAGTCCAGTTTTATTTACCGTCGGCGAGCCATCAATAAAGCGAGTGAGGACCATTGTAAAGCGGCCGCTGCTCTGTTTATATGTCACGTTGGGAAAAGCAGCGGCGGGAGATTAATTAGCTCATTAGACACGGCCGCTAGCGACGTGTCATGTGATACAGTAACAGTCAGTTAGCCGCTGATGCTAAAGACCAATCAAAAGCAGAATAACAAAAAGAAGATTCAGGAGTGCTGCCTTTTAAGATGTCGTTTTGAAAGGTTTTTGCATCCAGAACACCGAAGATGCTAAATTGTCATTGATCTTTAGCAAAATGTGTACGTGACGTTTGCTCAAATGTATGTTCGTTTAAGATTCAAATTTGATCTTTCCTAAAACATGTACATTCAATTCACTGAAGACTCAGAAGTGGTTCCTGATGTTTTTTTACAAAGCATATGCATTACCTTCATTTATACGAAATATTCACAAAAATGCATAGGTTAGGTTAAATTGTTGTCTTTGAGGTTTATAAATATGTAAACTAACTGGAATGTTGTCTGATGTTTACAAAAACACATATCGCTTGCCTTGCGTTACATTCTCACAATGAACCTAATTCAACACGAAAACACAAGCTTCAAATTTGTTGACGATTCAGGCGTGTCTTTGATGTTTACGCATACGTTAAGTTCACTGAAGAATCCAAATGATGTTTGAAGTCCAGGAACGCATGCATTAATTCATTGAAAACTTGAATTGTCTTTGATGTTCACACATACGTTAGGTACATTGGACACTCGACATATTTGATGGTTCAGCAAACACCTGAGATTGTCTTACAATTTTACACAAACCATTGAAGTCGCGAAATTGTCTTTGATGTTGACACGTACGCAAGGTTCAGTGACAGCAAAGCAATCCTGCAGCAGCGGCAGCGGGAGATTAATTAGCTCATTAGTGACAGCCGTTACACAGAAGTCATGTGATACAGTAAGCTTCAATGTCGTCAGTTTCCCGACTTCTTTGAGCTGAGCTGGCAGGCTTACGCTCACCTGCTGCCTGCTTGGACGCTCGCAGCGTGCTCCTCTTCCATTCAATCAGCTATTTGATGGTCATTTTGTCCATTTCCAAGACAGATTTTGCCAATTTAACTACGTACACTAGACAGATGGGTGATGATAAAATGTAAGCAATTGTTGTTTTCATAAAGGTATGTGAGCTCATGATTTTCGGAAAATTCAGCCCCTCAGCCCAGTTCAACCCAGCAACATGAAATTTGATAGGGATTTCTATTATGAGTAAACCCACAAAAAGTCTCAGGAAGCCATGCCTGAAATGAAAAGAAACAGAAGGCAGCTCATGATTTACTTGAAAACCCAGCCCCTAAAGACAGTTTCACTTAGCAATATGAAATTTGGTAGACATGTCTACAACGAGTGGAGCAACAAAAAAGTCTCAAGAAGCCATGCCTGAAAAGGCACAGGAAGTCAGCCATTTTGGTACGTATCGGCAAAGTTTGAAGACTTAGCATAAAAGACAACTGCAGTAATATCTCAGCTCATCAATTTTTTGAAAATTCAGCCCCTGGAACCAGGGTCACTTAACATATAATATAATAATGTCATAAGTAGAGATACAAAAAGTCTCATGATGTCATACCCCAAAATATATGGGAAGTCTGCCATTTTCGGTGTAACAGCACAGTTTCATGATTTGCCATAAAAAAAGAACTGCAGTAATAACTCTGCTCATCACTTCTTGAAAAATCAGCCGTTAAAGCCAGTTTCACATAGCAGCATGAAATTTGTTAGACTGGTGTATCATGAGCCACCAAAAAGTATCAAGAAGTCATACCTAAAAAAACACAGGAAGTCTTCCATTCTTGTATGAATTTAAAGTTTGATGACGTGCCATAAAACATAGCTGCAGTAATACCTCAGTTCATGAATTGTTTGAAAATTCACATTCACTTAGCAACATGAAATGTGGTGGGCAAGTATATCATGACTAGAACCACAAAAAATCATACCCCAAAGTACATGGGAAATCTGCCAAATATGTATACATCGAGAAAGTTTCATGACTTGCCATTAAAAAGAACTGCAATGATAACTCTCCTCATGAGTTTTTGAAAATTCAGCCCCTGGAGTCAGTTTCACTTAGCAACATGAAATTTGGTAGGCAAGTGTATCATTAAAGTACGGCCTCTAAAAAGTCTCAAGAAGCAATGCTTGAAAAGACTCGGGGAGTCTGCTGATTCGGTTTGAAGCAGCCATTTCAGGGTAATTTTGAGCATTTTATGGTATCCATGTATCCATTGCACTAAATTGGAAGCACGCATACTAGACAAATGGGCGATGCTTAATTGCAAAGCAGTTTCATGTTCATTACGTGCGGGTACAGTAAAGAGGCGAAGTTTGCACACGTTTGACACCCCATCCGTGGCTCTATTTCCTCCTTCCCCTCTCATCTTCCTCCTTTTCCTTCTGATTCCAAGTCATTTTCTTCTGTTGCCCACCTGGCGTTCCGGTCCACTCCCTTCGTTTGTTCTCATGTCTTTTATCCGCATCTTCCTCCTCCTCTGGCTGTTTTAGCATACGCTCTGCAGGGAGTGCTCCTGTGATGCCAATTATATTGACTGGAGGGAAAAAACGAGCGTACGAGTATAGGGTGGGGGGCGATTGATGGTTGGGATTGGAAAAGGCGTGCGTGCGTACACACACTATCAGAGCGGCTGATGACAGAGCGAACCAACGGAAGGCGACGGAGGCCGAGCGTGAGGGAAGGGAGGAGGTTGATGAAAGAGGGCGAGCCGGGACGGGAAGAGGATGGAGAGAAATTGGAGGCGAGCGAATCTGTCGGGGAGTTGTAATAGTCTCCCGTTGGCCCACCCGAGGGAATTCAGGCACTGCAGACGAGGAGGAGGAGGAGGAGGATTGGGGGGTCTAGTGAGATGAAGACAGTAGAGAGATAAAGATGGTGGAGCTCGGATGTTTAGGGAGCCAAGCTGGCGACCATCAGCTTCGATAGCTCTTAAAACATCATTGTTATCTTGGGGGCTGAGTTGAGTATTAAAAAAATAAATAACAAAAAAATTAAAATAATGATAAATGTTGAATGTATGATATTATTTTCACATTAGGTTGTATTACTTTTTGATATTAAATTAGTATTTTTCCCCCAAATATTATTTTTAGTAGTAGTAGTGTTTGTTATTTTAATATTAGTTTGAAAAAAATAGTAAAATAAAAAAACTAATTTAGCATGTTGATTTTTTTTTACTAAAATGTTTACTAAATATAATTTAATTAATTATAAATAACACAATACAAATTAATATTTTTTTTTAACTTATTGTTTTTCTAGCTGGCCATTATTACTGTACTGTTTTTTTTTTTTTTTTAACAACTAGAGAGCAGACTACTTGTATTTTTACAGTGATGAATTTGTTTATTGTTTTTAAGAAGGTGGGACTTTGTATATTATTTTAATCTTACAATTTTTATCTAATAGTAAAATAAAAACATATATATACAAATTTAGCATGTTGGTATTTATTTGACTAAAATGTTCACTAAATAAAATGTAATTAATTACAAATAATACAATACCAATTGAAATACTTTTTTAACTTATTATTTTTCTACTGCATTTACAAATGAGCTGGCCATTATTATTGTTCTGTTGTTGTTTTTTTTTCTTTTTAAAATAATCAACTAAAATGATGAAAAATGCAGTAGGTCACATTGAACTAGAGAACAAACATATGGCGGGTCATATTGACCCATAAAAATCCCAACTTGTGTATAAACATATTAGATTTAGGTTTATTTCCTTTTATGTCATTATACTGTGTATTTTGTAACGTATTGAAAGTACAAAATTAAATTGAAAACACATTACAGAAATTTCAAAAGTATTAAGTCAAAATTATTCAATTAAATACAGATCAATAAAACATAAAATATTTGGTTAAAATGGCAAATTTTATATTTCTATTATTATCATTATTGCTTAAATTTAAAGCTGCTGAACGCAGACAATTCAATTTTGAATCACTACTGTCACCTTTGGCTGAAAAATGAAACTGCAAGTTACAATCAAGTACACAATGCATATATAGCGTCACATCCGCAGAGGGCGGGAAATTCTAATCCGAATCCAGTCTGAAAACTTTCAGTCTGAGGCTTTCAGGAGTACCCATTGTGAACAGCTAAAGTGTTAATCTGCTAATTAGAAGATGTTTCAGTCATAAATGATCAAATAAAAAAGCTATTGTAAAGGTATTTTGAGGCAAATTGTTACAAAAAGCAGCTTTAAATAGTAATCATTAACAATATTAATATTATAAATCAGACTGTCATTGAATGCAACAGCAGGCTTTGATTTGAAACATTTCAGGACATTTGGAACCAAAGCTGGGATGCTTGGGGAGAAAGCTCATATTTCAAACCGCACCTGAAAGCAACATGAGACTTGTCTTCCTTGATAGACATTCCTGTCCACAGCTGCACCGCAAATGGTCTCTGTGATTAATTTAATTTTGCTTTTTTCCCCGCCCCTCCAAAACTATTCCCCCTTGCTGGAAGCTAATGTGTCACGCTCTCGGGCCTTTGACTGAATGCCAGTAATCGGTCAGCGCATCTCGGGGCGTTTTATTGGAAGAAAATGGCTTCTTTGCTTCTTTTATCACGCTCTAAGTGACTTTTTTTTCTCCCCGCCCACAGACAAGAAGTACATTTCCATCCAGACGGCGAATACATTAGATAGCACGCAGCGGGATAAAACGCAGCCATGATTGATGATTAGCCGCTGTTTTTTTCTTTGATAATTAACTTAGATTCATAACATCATTTACATGCATTACAGCGCCGCTTACAAGTTGCGTGTGCGTTCGTCGATCCGCTGCATCCATTTGTCTTCATTTCGTTCCATAGACCGGATTTTTGTCAACAAAGCGGTCTAGTGCGTTCTATGTTAGCTTGGGTAGCTAGTTGTCTAGCAGCTGACATTTTTATTTTTTTATTTTTTACACAAAGAAATAATTCTGCTTTTTGAATCTTCCACAACTGGTGCAGTGTGTTTGAGTCCACTAGCAGCTGAGTTTGGCCAACTTTTTGTGAACAAATGACTCAAATTTTTTACCTTCCGGTACTGGTGTGTTGCATTTAAGTTTATTTGTTCTGCAAAATTTGAAGAAATAACACTGGGTAAAACTGTAGAGTGCAACATTAGCTTAGCTATCTAGCTATCAGCTTGTCACTTGTGATAAAAAGTTATCCTTAACCCACTTTTTGTGAGCAAAATGACTGATTTGGATCTTCAGCGGCCATTGTGGTGTGTTAGAGTCCAACTGCTTGTGATGCTTGCTAAAAAATGGTATAGCTACATTAGCTGTGCTAGCTATATAGCAGCTGGTATTTATATTGACCAACTTTTTGTGACCAAAACAATTATGGTTTGGATCTTCAGAGACTAATGTGATGCATTTGAGTTAGTTAGCAGCCGTATCCTTGTGAAGAAAAGGACTCTCAAATGTATTGACTTGACTTTTTTGTGAATTAAAAGACTCCCATTTGGATCTGCATCTTCCATTGTGGTGTTTTCGAGTCCATCTGTTTGTGATATTTGCCGAAAATGATGTGGATGTACCAATGCTAGCTTAATGAGCTATATGACAGTGGGTATTTAACAACATTTTGTGCACAAAACGACTATGTTGGGTCTTTTGCAATCAGTTGGTGTATTTGAGTTCATCTCTTCCTTGAAAAACACATGAGTAAACTACGTTAGGGGCTCCAGGTGGCGGAGTGGTACCGTCACTTGCCTACAATGCAGGTTGACGTGGATTTGCTTCCCTGCCAGCCATGTGCGAGTTTGTGTGAGTGATTGCAAAAAAAAAAAAAAAACTACATTAGCTTAGCCACCTATCTAGCAGCAGTTCACCTGTCCATTGTAAACAGAACAACTCTAAACTCTATTGAATGGCTTTTTGTGTCTTTGTTTCAGAGTTGGATGTTTTTCAACCAGTGTGGTACGTTAGCTTAGCTAGCTAGCTAGTTAGCTAACAAGCAGTTGGTATTGACCAACTTTTTGTGAAGAAAACGACCATGATTTGGATCTTCTCTGACTTGTGTGATGGGTCTGAATCTATCTGACACTTAAGGGGGAACACTGAGTGAAGATGTTGACCACTATGTTAGCTTAGCTTAAAACATAGCAGGCGCTTGCTTATCAATAGTGATCAAATGCACTCCCAGCTGTATTGATCAACTTTTTGTGAACAAAACTTCTATGACTTAGATCCACTGTGACTCAAGTATGTTTGTGACATATGAGAGTAAAAACACAAAGTGAAGATTTAGACCGCTCTGTTAGCTTAGCCAGCTACTGAACGCTTGCCACTGGGCAAAAGGCTATATTTTATGTCTGTTAGCTATGTGATGTACGCTTCTCACCTGTAAACAAAAGGTAGATTCGTTTTTATGTGTGTGTTATGTCACATTCGATTAATAGTTGACAGCTGCACTCCCAAATCGCATTGACCAAATTTCTGCGAACAAATGACTTCTGAATCTGGGTTTGCATATTTTGTGGCCTTTTGAGTCAATTTGCTTTTTTCCTGCAAGCATTGAGTAAAATTGTAAACCGCTACATCCTGTTAATAAATTAAGAGGCATATTACGCTCGTCAGTTTAGTTACACACACATACGTGCGCGCGCGCACACACACACACGCATACGTGTTGTGTAACTGTTACTAAGACTGGACGTCCTTTATTTGAAGACAAACCTCCTCTTTGTCTTTTCGACGTCTTTTTGGCAAGGACACACAGTGTTTGGGAAAGTGTTTGTGTGTGTTCCTGGAAGCCCCTCAGACATTCTTTCACACACACATGTACACACAAAGCTTTGCGTAGAGACTGGTCCAAAGTTTGATTGAGTCGAGTGTATCGAATCTTCTGCCCTCGTCCTCTTGAATGCTTGCCTTCTCCCGGGACCACCAATGTGTGTGTGAGTGTGTGTGCGTGTGTGTGTCTGTGTGCCCCTCCCCCTCCTCCCTCCTCACCAGCATCTCTGAAGGAATTTGCGCGCCTCGTAACAGCTAACGAAGGCAACCTTTCAGACGGGGCCCGTGGTTTGTCACTCCCAATCACGGCACTGGAGATCAATGTAGTGCTGGCGGGAGAAGATAAAGACGACAAGTAGGGGGTGACTCATTGGAAAGTGGGGGTGGGGGGGGGGCGTCCAACAATGGTTGCTCGAGACAATAGCGGTCGGCGGTTTGTCAGTGTCTACACACGCCAGACACGGCCAACGTGGACTAATTGACCACTGAGGGTGTTTTTCTGTGCCACTTGCTCCGTCATGGCCGACAGCCGTGGGTCAGTTGTGTGGTACCCTGACCCAACTTGGTGGCTCACGTGGTCACGAACTGTGCAAGAAAGAGGACAAGGAGACTTTACTAACTGGCAGACCACTGAGAAGTGTTGTTAACAATACTGCCAAATGTTATTGACAATTGCCAGGTATGTAAAACGAAGCTTCAAATTTGTGAAAAATCAAAAACAGAAACTCCATGGCCGCTCATGTTTAATTCTATTTCTTGATCAACACACCTCAGAACTGTTTTGAGTTGTGTAGAAAAGCATGTCTCCTATAAAACAATATGCAAATTACCCAGATTTTATGCCCCGATGCTAACAGCATATCACCGTCATGTAGATTTGAGTCATTTCGATGCGCGCCATTGGTGAATAAATTACACATAGTGCGCTTTACCAGCTAAACACTTAACAATCCTGCTCATGCATATACGCACTTATACAAATATAGCAATAAATAAATAAATAAATATATGCTTGATATAGTAAGAGTCCTTCGGGAAGCTGCCGTCGCCGCTTCGTTGATTGTCGTTAAAAGAAGAGGGTGTGTGTGTGTGTGTGTGTGGGGGCGGGGGGGCAGACTCTGCGTAATTGACTGCTCATTTCTTTAAGTGGCCTATTGGCAGGGCAACCCAGAGTATTTGCCATCGCATTAAAGATTTCACTTGCTTTATCTTATACTGTGTGTGTATGTGTGTGTGTGTGTGTGGGCCTCTGTTTTTGTGTGTGCTGTATTATATGACTCAATTAACCTATTGTTGTCGTCGAGTCTAGCAATTTACGATACACAGTGGCACCTTGAATGCCCCACTAGACACGGTAGCTACAACTTGGAGTACAGAAAATCATCAGGTGTGACATCATGATGTCACTAGACCTCATTTCAGCTGGCCTAAAATGATTTTTGCTTGTGTTGTTGACAAGAAGGAGAAGAAGCACTGAGTAAAGATCTAGACTAACTATGTTAGCTTAGCGACATATGTCCCTTGCAAACAAACAAGTACAATTGGGAGTGTTTTGTAATGGTAGACAAAAAGAAGTGAAGATCTAGCTAGCGATCCCACAACTAGCTAGCTGTTCTGTAAATTGAGTTTGGTTTTGATAAATACTTTATGAATAAACCACTTAGATATTTTCTGTGATGTGAAGAAGCACTGAGCGACACGGTATACCGTGACATTAGCTTACAGAAGCTACTTAGTTGGACTCATAGGTATCTTTAATAAGAACAGTAGATGGCTCATTCATCACAAGATGGCCATATTTGGACAGGGCTACTCGAGCGCTCATAAGATTACATTCGATGGAGCATGGACTTTGAAATAGCTGTAGATTGATCAACTCCAAATTCTCTACTAATTTTCATTTTTGTTGTTAGCTATGACACAAGAGATGACACAAACCATTATGCAGCGTTTAAAAAAAATCTGTGATTTAAAATTTCTGCCTGAATCATAACCACGTTAACAAGGTTTGTAATAAACCAGTCCATCAAGAATTCAGCGAGTTACGACTATTTAAGTGGGTAAATCATCTACCTTACCATTGACGACAGCACAGTGCACCAGAGCAGGCCCCTGTCCTAAGTTGGCCGACCATGACGATGCTTCCGACTCCGCCTTGTGCCATCTAGTGTTCTTCTAGATATCAATGGTTGGACTTGGCCGCTGTGCTATTTTAACCTTGACCCTCGACAACATGGAAATTGTAACAATGCGGACATCTAGCATGCTAACAATGAGCGTGCTTTAGATCTGTTCAGACTCATAATGTTAATTTGGGAATGTGGACTATGACACTAACAGGAGGTATGCTATCATATAAGCAGTTAGAATCCAGAAAGGGCTATGGTGGATGCATTAGGATTTTACATTGTTGCCTTGATATTGCGTGATTTTTCTAAGGGGTATTGCTCAAATGCTATCAGCGAACATACTATACAGCAAAATAGCAACCTGAGTGCAGAAACGAACTTAGGCAGATCAATAAGGAGTTGAGATCTTTCCCTGTCATCAGATACTACTGGATTTCTAATGCGAATGGTTGAAATGCTAACAGCTTTTTCCCCAAGGTCAGTTGCTGTTGTTTGTTGCGCAAGAGCCTAAAAGGGACTGAGCCTGGACTCTGTCTCACAATTCCTGGGATTGGTTACCAACTTCCCAGCAGCCCGAATGTCGCGCGGGCCACATTGTGCACTTGACATTTCATCCCTCGAAGTGCGGTTAGCATTCCTGCCTTGTGTGGTGCAGCATTTGTAACGCCAATTCACGCATGCCGGATTTACTGCCCTCGGGATGGATGGTAAAGGGGTTAGTGGTGGTGGTGGAGTGGGGTCGGGGGTACCACAGTGGTCTTGGAGGCTGAGCCTCTTGTTTGGGCTGCTTAATAATCCGGCTTTGTGCAGTGTGAAGATGGCACACAAAGTGTCAGTGTTCAGCAAGGGATCACTGGCCAAACACTCGCGGGCATTCTTAGCACTGAAAAAAGGGCAACATTAATTACAGGAAGGCAGAAGCCTCAAGAAACAGCTTGTGTTTTGATTGTTGTTTGTTAGTTGATTGGTTAATTAGTTCACTGATTGGTTACTTGCTCAGACTAACACTGGCTGCTGCCCAATTCTTAACACCAACAAAGGCTAATGTAATTATTGGATGCCAAAAACCAGAGGAAACAGCTTGTGTTTTGATGTTAGTTAGTTAGTTAGTTAGTTAGTTAGTTAGTTAGTTAGTTTAGCGATTCCTTGTCCGTTGCTTGCTTGGTCTGTTAATTGATTGGTTGGTTAGTCAGTCAGTCAGTCAGTCAGTCAGTCAGTCAGTTAGTTAAGCTGGTCAGTTGGCAGTTAGTTAGTAGGTTCAATGATTGGTTATTTGTCTGGTTGTTTATTTAATTGGTTGGTTATTTATATATTGTCAGTTGGATGGTCATTCTTTTCATGTTGGTTAGTTAGTTAGTTAGTTAGTTAGTTAGTTCAGTGTTTCCCACACCATGTTAATACTTGGGTGGACCACCCAAGTAAACTGGCCACCACCCAAGAAGTTTACAAGAAAATATATTTAAAATATATTTACAACAAAAAAATACGTATTGCGACCAGATATACCACATGTAATTAATGTTAGTTCGCCATCACTTTGTGTAACGTGAGGCTAGAGGAGACGTAGTAACAGGACTGAGACCACCCCCAACACCGCTCGCCGGTGTCCACCCACCCAAGTAGATTTTAAATCTGTGGGAAACACTGTCGTTAGTTAGTTAGTTAGTCGGTTGGTTAGTTAATTCAGCAATCGTTTATTTGGTTGTTTTTGATTGTTCTGTTATTTAGTTGGATGTGGTGGTCATTCGTTTCCTCTTGGAACTTTGTTAGGTAGAACCTTTTAACCAATTTTCATGAAATGTCATCCCCTGTAACACTGACCGTGGCAGTGTTCTTCCATTTTGTAATGTAATGTAATGTAGTTTGCGGGTTGTTTGGCCTTGGCAGAGTTCTTGGCTTGACTGCATGACATTGTTCTTGTTTTTTTTTAGCTTATCAGCTCGCTCATATGAGCCCGAGGTCCATTTTTATATATATTGTTCCTGCTTCTTGTGTCTCCTGTTTGACTTTGGGCATTTTTCAGCGTGCCTTTCTTTCCCCCCCGCGTACCATCACCCTGTCATCCTGCCTCATTGCCGTCATCCATCCGTACGTGCTTATGTCTCCCGTGTCCTTCCTTCGCGTCTCCTCATTTTCCAACTCTTCTTCTTTGACTCTTGTCAGCGGCCGTGCCCACTCATCCAACCCCACCCCCACCCCTGAGCCCCTCCTTTTTTCTCCCAGCATGCTTTCTCTTTTCTTGTTTTGATGATGGCGGGGTCGGAGTCTGGGGGTGGTTGTCTCAGCTAACTGTGTTTGACAGGCAGCAGAGGGCGGGCTGGGTGTGAGCGGCTGGTGGTGCTCTCGCGGAGCGGGGGAGAAGAGAAGGTGGGGTATGAGGGTGTTTTTTTTGGGGTCTTCTTATTCATGGGGGCGCTGGAGGTGAAACAGCGGAGAGATTGTATGTGCAATGAGCACAGGTGGCGGTGGTTTGATTAAATCCATCACTGTTGGATTAACTGTATTATTATTATTAGTAATTTTTTTTTTCAATTTTCAATTTTATTATTATTAGCATCATTATTTGAGTTTTATTTATGTAGTTATATTCATGAATCTATCTTCATTATTTTTTTTTATTTTTAAACATCTGTGTACATTTAATGTAATCTATCTATTTATTTACATATTGTATTTCTGATAATTTATTTTTCGTTTTAGTCTTGATTTTTTTGTATGTATTACATTCATATTTATACATGCTACTTACTCCTACTACTATATTTTTCTATATATTTATTTGTCTTTGTTTTGCTTTTTTATAGTGATGGGTGAGTACTAATAGCAGGTATCAGTATCGGGCCGATACCAGACCTTATTTCAAGGTATCGGGGCTTGTGACGGGATGATAGAGCAGAAAGAACTAGAAAGAAAAAATTTGAAGAAGGGCAGTCGGCGGGGTACACCCTAAACTGGTTGTCAGCCAATCCAGGGCAATATATATATATATATATATATATATATAGTATTGTATCTATTTTAGTATATACGCTCATGTTCATTTTTAGTTGTAACTTTAAATCACGTTTTTAGCTATATAGTTATATTCCTTTTGTTTAAATAATACAAGTAAACTTCATTGAAAAACAGTGATTATGACATCACAGCATAGCATGACTATCCCCTTGTACTAATATGTAAATTTACCCCCCATTGTGGAGGAGAGTAGCACAAGGGATGGCATCGGGGTCTTTTGGAGGGTAGAGGTGGTCCGCAGGGCACGTACACACACATGCACACACACGTACACACATGCTTACACGTGGGGTGGGGTTAGTTAGAAACAGATGGGCCTAGTTTGATGCTTCTGGAGGGAGAATATGATTGGTGTGTGTGTGTGTGTGTGTGTGTGTGTTGCAGGTTTATTGGATGTGTCCAAAAGAATCAAACATATTCTTACTTACATCCTTTGTATATTTCCTTTTCCTTTTGTGCATGTGGGACCCCTACATATGTGCGTGCGCGTGCGTGCGTGCGTGCGTGCGTGCAATGTCCCGTATCACACACGTCCGTGAGTGCCATATCAAATACATCAAACTGGACCCCGCCGGCTGTCTTCTTCGTCCTGTACCTCTACCATCATCATCACCATCATCAGCGTCACACACTTACTCACACACACACACGCGCACGCACACACACCTCAATGCAGATAAGAAGAAGGAGGCTCATAAATCAGCCAGATGCGCCTCCACACTGGCTGATAAATTCTTGGTGTAAAACAAACAGCCTGCATGCAAACTCAGACACATAATAAGATGAAGTGGGGGGGATGAGGGGGGTTGGGGGGCAGTGGGACCCCTTCACACACACACACACACACACACACACACACACACACACACACACACACACACACACACACGCACACACGCACATACGCACATCATCCACCCGCTATCATCCAATCAGACGACTCGCTTGTACCGCGGCGTTATCGCAGAGGATGAGGAGGCTCAACAGGAGGTGAAGAGCAAGGGAGCGGGTGAGGACGAGTGGGCAGATGGAGAGGGGGAGGATGGGGGGTTGAGGGAGGGAGGCAGACAGTCGGAGTGAAAAAGTGGCGGGAAATGTGCGAGGGCGGTTTGAATCTCTCCCCTCTGCCCCGCCCCCATCTGCTGTGCTGTCTGGAAGAGATGCGGGTGTACCTAATGAAATGGCCGTGTTGTGTTCATGCCTCATGGGTAACATATTCAGGTTAGGGTTTCCAATTATGGTTTTGAGCCTGGGTTGATGATGGTGAAAGTTTGATGAGGCATGGTCAGGCTTGGAAACAAGGGTAAAGGTCTCAAGGTAGGGTTTCAAGACAGGGTTTGGGTTGCAAGTCTAGGTTTGGGTTTTAAATGAAGGCATCAAATCTAGGTTAGAGTTTTAGGGTTTTGAAATGGCTGTTTAGGCCAATTACGGCTTCAATGGTTAGGGTTTTAAAATGTGATTTCAAGCCTGTGTTAGGGACAATGATTAGGTTTTAAAATTGGGGTTTCAAGATGGTGTTAGTGTTTTAAATTGAGGTTTCACGATGATGTTTGGGTGTAAAATTTTTGTTTCAGTGTAGGGTTAGGGTATCAAAATCTGGCTTTTTCTTGCAAATTTAGGTTTCAAATTATTGTAAATTTAGGTTTCAAACCTGGATTAGGGTTCCAAACAAGGGTCAGTCTTTCAAACCAAGGTTAGTATTTCAAATGAGGGTTTCAAGAGAGAGGTTATGGTTTCAAATTCGATTTTCAGTTTGCTGTAAAGGCTTCAGATTAAGGTTTCAATCCTTGTTCAGGGATTCAAACGAGTGGTAGGGTTTCAAAATAAGGTTTAAAGCCAATGATAGGGTTTTAAATTGGGGTTGCTATTGTATGGATTTGTGTTTCAAATTAGTGTTTGAATCCAAATTGAAGTTTAAAATAGAGATCAAAAGCCAGCCTTTAAATTAGGATTTGTGGCTTCCTCTTATTAGTATTCAGTGCAGTATTTGACATCATCATGTCTCTCGATCACATTGAATGCAGTCTGGCGTTGAGGCCTTTGATCTGCCAGGGTTCTGCGTTCGGGTCCTCGTAGAGGGAGGCCTTCCAGGTGCTATCAGAATGGTCGCCATTATGCGCGCTCGTTGACATTCCCCCATTGAGGCCACTTGCTTCTCGCTCTATCACACTGCCGCCTTTATCTTACACGTGTGTGTGCGCCGTGCGCTCACCAGGGGGCGCTGCAAGCAAAAGGGGCCACCGTGACCTCCGCCAAGGCCAGTCAACAATATGGCTTGGAAAGCATTTGCACCACTTTTAATCAAGAGTGTTGTTCTATTTCATGTTTTACGGTTTCAAGCTACGGTAGTTTCATGGATCCATGTTACGGTTGAAAACTTGATATGTTTTTGTTTTGCACATGACGTCAATGATTCACACAACCTGACCCGTTCCTTTGTCACGTCCAGACGATGACCCGCTGCAGCCCGTCACCTCCGATGAGACGGTTTCAGTGGGCGGCGCCGTCACGCTGACCTGCCATGTTGCTGAGAGCGACAACTCGTCACTGCAGTGGTCCAACACGGCACAGCAGACGCTCTACTTCGGCGAGAAGAGAGGTATGTGAACAATTACAATACCAAGGATGAGATTTTTCCTAGCTGACATTTCCCAGATGTTTTCAGTGATATAAAATGCAGATTTCTTATCATATTGGAAGTTACCCAGAAATGCAAGCTACTGTGTATTAACAGCTATGTGAACCGCTACACTACCTATGAGTGTTATGGAAAATAGTCACCCCGGTCAGAATTTTCAGAAAGTTGCTTGTGATCTTAATTGTAGATTTCTGAGATAAATGCAAGTTATACAGATAATTGAGCCCATGCCAGCTATGTGAATAACTACACTACCATGTCACATACTGAGAATTATTCAACATGGTTGGAATTTCTAAAACGTTTTCTTTGCCCAAAATTGCTGCTTTCCGAACAAATTGCAAGATAGGAAATTCATGCCAGCTATGTGAACCACTACTCTACCCATGATGTGGGTTGGAAAATGTTTACCATAGCTGTCACTTGTCAGTTCCAAACTGTTCTAAAACATAAATATCTAACCCTAAACCATCCTAAGTGGAAATGGATGCCAGCTAACTACACTATCAATGAGACATACTGGAAAATAGTCTAAATTTTCAACATTTTCAGCAACCTTGAGTCCAAATTTGTCGCACCAGCTAAACTAGATGGATCAAAGTGAACCACTTACATTGCTTACTATTCACTATGGTTGGAGTTTCCAGAAAGTGTTTCAACAACGTAAAATGTAGATCTCTTCACTTCACCGGAAATTGATCCCAACTAAATGATCCCAGCTCTGTGAACAACTACATGATCAATAACTCATTTTGGAAAATAGCAGATATTTTGATTATTTTGCATGTTGCAAAAAGAAGCCAAAACCTGTAAAAAAAAAAAAGAAGAAGTTATTTGTAGGCAAAGGGCCTGGGGGAAAGTGACGGAAAGTTTTCCCAGTGTCGGGCAAACTTTCTCAGGGAGGTGAGAAAGAAAAGTCCAGGCGGGAGCTTTTTAAAGGCTGCTGGAGAGGAGACAGAAATGAGAAAATGAGCCTCCTCTCCGGCGAGATAGCAAACCAAAGCCTCTCAAAGTTGCTCTCCACTTTGGAGACAGCTGATGAGCCAAGATGGACGCGGCGGGAAATGAGCATCAGACCGAAAGTCCGCTTGTGCAAAATGAGCTGTGATACCAAGCGGTTCCGAAAACAGGACCGGAAAAGGCGGCAGCGGCAGGTGGAGACCACCAACAGATGTCAACACAATGACGACGCTGTCATAATTCATACACGCAGCTTTCGTTCCACTCAGGCGTCACGGTGGAGCTGAATGTTGTAATTAGCTCTCATTACGCAACGAGCCCCACCAGGAGAGTGCTGTATTAAATGCACCTTTTCACATGCCATCATCTGGCGTTCCTTAATGCGTGCAACAAGTCTTCTTCCTGTCTGCTACCCTTAAATAATTAAGAAGGCCAAATAAATCACAAATTTGAGGGTGTTTCAAATTCACATAATTTAGCATTTTTGGAAACGTTAGCCCTCTATGCAGAAGTTTTTTTGTTTTTTTTTGTTTACAGCAATTTACGAATATATTTGTCAAGTACGTTTTCCAACTGGTAGTGGAAGCCAGTGTTATATTAATTTCATTGTACAGTTAACCCCTGTCCATTGCGGCTTCCAGGTTTGCGATCTCGCGTTCGCTGAAGCATAGATACACCAATCCGACATCGGCCAAATGTGACGACGTCGGCCCAGACTTCAGCACGTCGCGTAGAAAATGACGTAAATACACACCGCACCAACCCCAACTATCACGTACCTTCAGCGCATGCGCGAGAAGTAATTCCCCTCCGGACCATTGGCGGCGGTAGTCATTATTCCGAAAGTCAACCGGAAAGCTCTTCACGGGGGCGGGATATGAAAACGTAAACAATGCATACGGGCTACTTTTACTAATTATAAACAGTTGCTATACTTCTCAAGTATAAAAGTAAATCCTACCTTCTATATCCCGTCGCGTCCCCATGTCATGCCATAATTCGGCTTTCATACCTTTGTCGGCATTCTCTTTAACGGTAATATCATACAATGCCGGTCTCTCTTGAACCAAGAAGTCATCTTCCCGATTTCTGTCCAGACAGACATTGTACGTTCAAATGCGGAGGAGAGGCAAACATCCCACCCCCCCTTCCCCCGAAGTATTTCAACTTGATTCAAATGTTTCTGTTTTACATTGGATGTAATTCCTTTTTCAACCACTAGATGATGACACACTTGTTCAGTGTTAGGCAGGGCAAATTGAAACGAAGAAAAACAAAACATGAAGTACTGTAATTTTTTGTCAAAAATTATTGAATATCATCCACTGTCTTCCTGCTTTTTACGCCTACAGAACATGGCAGCTGTCAATTCCTTTTATAATGCATGTCTTTGGGCATAATTGTTGATGTATACTTTGAGATGATAAGTTTGCTAGTTTGGAACAAATGGGACATATTTACTGTAAACACAATGAGGCATCAAGTACATGTAATGCTACAATATTTTTGTTATCCATTGCTCTTCCTCTCTCTCAGTTTATTATGTGTTTAAATGTGTAAATTATTTTAAAAGTGTGTTTAAAGACATTATGGAAATGACTGCAGTTACAGTAGTAAGTAGTTTTAGTTTTGGGAAAATGCTTCCCTTTAGTTTACATTATATTTTGTGTTAAATTTTGTTTTTTGGGGGATATTCAGTGCAAGATGAAAAATAGGTCACAATAAGTATTGCGTAAAAAAAGTCAGTAAAATAATCATTTGAAATAACATTTGATGATACGTGATGCAAAATTTTCAGGAATTTAGAGTTTTAGTCCGTTCTATTTTAGTATTTAACTGGATAAACTGGAAAGCAATTTGAATACAAAGAAAAATAGTTTGACACCACAGTAGCGTTAGCACGGTGGTTCGGCTCACAGCATTTGCACCAAGTCTCCTCCAACATGCCACTTTGGCGTCAAGGCAAAATGACGGGAGGCGGACACGACGGGACAGACGGCGCGGCGTGTGAAGCGAAAACGACGAGTCGCAGGGACGGACGGGCGAGGCGCGGACGGAGATAAATAACCCGTGACAGGATGATGGATGTTATTTTTTGGGTGTATTTTTTATTTTTTTTTTAAAAGAGGTGATTGCACTGCTTTGATGCCGTGAGAGCGAGCTTGTCATGCCGAGCGTACTTGACGGATGGCGTGCGGTAACAAAACAAAAAAAAAGACAAGAGGCGTCGGCTTTGATTGATCAAAATTGCGATGCGCAAACGAGGTCATAAATCAATTGTCTTACATCATTGCGGGTTTGAATCAGTTGATAGAAGCAAATTGATAGATGCTCAATTAGCACTTAATTTGGATACATTTCAAACCGCGAAAAATCCTCCTGGGATTTTTGTGACAATTTAGCCCACGCAGCCAGTTTCAATTTACAAGCTTGAAATTTCATAGCAATGTCTATCATGAGTAGAACCAGAAGGAAGTCTGAAGCAACAAATGGCACAGATGGCATTTTGGAACTGGGGGTGGGTGTGGTGGGTGGTTGGGTTGTTTGTGAGTTGGGGTGGGACTAGAACCAATCTTGTAAAAAAAATATTATTTGTAATATGTATACTTTCTATAGCCTCAAGAATACATACCTATAAAGGCACAACCAACCCAGCAAAAATTGGTTGAATTGACGTTGAAAAGACGTCACTGGTACCGTCCAAAAGACGTCTGAATTTGGTTGAAAAGTGAAAGGTGAAAAGACGTCATTTTCAAGACGTTAAAAAGACGTCCTTTTACAGTCTAAATTTGGTTGAAAAGTTACCAAAAAGTCTAAATTTGGTTGCCAGGACATCCCTAAATTATTCATTAAATGTAGTATTTAATCTAAAGTATTTAATGTAGTAAAATATTTAATCATAAAGCCATGACTGGATTTTCAACCAATAATGAGACATAAAAAAAAAGTACATTTATTGTCAACATTACTATAAATCATAAATCATTTTATAACTTTTCCCCCCAAAAAATGGGCAAAAATATTAAATAAAAACTAAAGATGAACATATAATTTTTAGGACCATTATACACACATTAAAACACTTGAAAATTAAAACTTTTTTTTAAATTAAAAAATAAATAAATTGTGTGTCGACCATGCACGTTTCAGATGGTCAGCCATGGCACAAGTTTCTTGTTCTGTGACCTTCCATCCCTATTTTTGACAGCAGCTGTAAACACAAAGCAAAAAAAAAAAAAAAAAGCATTTATTCCTAAAAACTGACATATAGGTTTTTCGTAGATTGGCGCACGTAAAAACGGGCGCATTCCAATTTCAATTTCAACACAAAACTGATAGTGGACGGGTGCGCCTTTCTGGACTTTCACCTCCAGCGCATCTGGCAAACAGAAAGCTGACTCTGCCTCAGCAGACGCATCTCAATTTACATGCTGGGGCAAGTGAGTCCAGCGTGTTTGTGAATTTTGTGAATACTGCGCCTTTTCCCCTGGTCCGTAAAAAGTGCACCTGCCGCGCCGATCAGCGCATCGCCAATTTGGTGACAAAAAGTATACTAAATCTAGATCGCCCAAAAGAAAGTCAATTTTGAAGGGCGCGACTTGCGAACAGATCGTCCGCCGCGGACAGGCGAGTGAGGTCATTTAGCTCATCAAAAATTTGACAACAGCGTGGGACATCAATCTGAATGATTGTAGAAATCAATTCATTGAACGGATCATCCTATCATTTTTTTTTAATACAGCACCCCCTGACCATTGGGTGCAAGGTTCCATTCCCAATCTTGTGTGTGTGTGAGGTCTTGTTTTTGTGACATAGTGGGGCCAACATTTCGGGATTTCACAGAGTGGTGGGGCCCACCCGTCCATGTGGGGCCATTTTGCTGGGCCCCACAAGTTTAGACCTCTTTTTGAGGGTCAAGACTTGGTTTTAGAGTTTAGGTTTGAATTGGGTTATGGTTGAGGTTAGGGTAAGGAATAGGGGTAGGCAATTATTGTTGATGGTTGAGGTTAGGGGGAGGGCTAGGAAATGCATTATGTCAATGAGATGGCCCCACAAAGATAGTAAAACAAACTTAAAGGGTGGCAGGGGAGTGAATTTTCACTCCCGTCCCATGAAAGACTTCCAATGAAAAAAATAGAAAAATAGCATGTATGAATGAATGGATAAATAAATAAATAAAATCACGTACCGTTCCGCTCTCAATGAAAATGACTACGGTTGCGTCATGCTCCCATTCAGAATGACTCACACTTTGAAGGTCTGCTACATTAAAAAAAAAAAAAAAAAAAAACACAATGAAATTACACACAACACATTAAATCTGAGGCGGGAAAATATGGTAGCTTTCAAAGCTAACAACACGGAAGTCAATGAAACCAGTAAGCTATGGCTACTAAATAACCACAAAACGATAGTGTCGTTATTGGGTTCACAAGGTTGACACTAAATAATTAACTAATTAATATCCTGGCTATTAAATTAAGCGCGGTGTTTGAACACATACAATGAGCCGTAACGTGTGGTGCTAGTTATCCAAGCACTGTAGCATAATGTTTAGTTGAATTACACTGCCTACACTGCTTTGACGTGCGTTGAAGAATGCGTTCTTAACTGTTCTCTCGTTAGCATTACATTAACACAGTAGTCAACATTACAAGACCCCAAACGAAATACTTACATTTCTACTCCTGTTCTTTTTTTCTCATTCATTCTTTCTTTCTTTTCTGTCCAGTCCAATCCACTAACGTCCGCCAAAACGACAGGTGCCGATATTGGCATTTTGCGCATGCGCCATGCGCGAGGAAGGACCTTTTTCAGTGAAGGTGGCTGTTTACCGTGCCTGCCAAAATAATCTTGATTAATACTAAACAAACTACCATTCACACTCACATTGTAAAAATTGTTATAATATTAAATAAATACATACAATAATAAATAAATAAATGCATACATAAATAAATACATAAAATACATTATGACATACGAAGTGGAACCAGAGGGTGAAAAACGATCCCCTAAAAGTATTACATTGCATCTACCATGCACTGATTTATGATAATTAATTGTGCAAAAAACGCCTGCAGTGGGAGACAACGCAACAAGTCATGATCGGCTTCAAAGAAACTATTTGGACAATTGTATGTATTGTATGTATGTATATGTATGTAATTGTATTACTCTCACGTTCCATTTCCCATGATCCCTCTTCTTTAAATCAGATACATATTCAACAATTTTAGCAAATTTGGACCTCATTGGACAAGCAACTTAATTTTGGCGCTACATTTTGACCACATTCGATAGGCTAAATACAACCCAATTCTAAACGACTATTTTTGGGCTAAATTTGGGCCATATTGGACGGGTTATAACACAACTCAGTTTTCAACGTCCATTTTTGGTCTAAATCAAGTCTAAAACGGATGGACCCGATTTAGCCCAAAATTAAACGTCCAAGACGTCCGGTGCTGGGGAGGGAAGAAATCATACATTTTGGTTTGGAGCGGCCATTTTGGCTTGGTATTTCGCAGAATTTAACAACAACAAAAATCAGCCCCCAACGCCAGTTTGACCTCGGCACATGAAATTTGGTCAGAATGTTTATCAGAAGTAGACCCACAAAAAAATCCTCAATTAATCTTGCCTGGCAAGTTTTAGAAAGTTGCCCATTTCGGTTTCAAGTGGCCATTGTGACTTGGTACCACCTTCTAGAATTGAACAGGCAGAAAAAAATGCAGCACCCAAAGCCAGCTTGACTTAGAAACATGAATTTTGGTCAGCATGTCTGTCATACATAGATCCACAAAAAAGTCTCAAGAACCCGTGCCTAAAAAGACACAGGAAGTCTGCCATTTTGGTTTGAAGCGGCCATTTTGGCTCGGTACCACCCTCGTCTAGAATCTAACAAAAATTACAAAAATAAAATACCCCCCAAAGCCAACCTAGCAAAATGAAATTTGGTCTGCATGTTAGTACAGTGGTTCTCAACCGCGGTCCTCAAGTACCCCTATCCAGCCTGTTTTCCAGGTCTCCCACAGCCAACACAGGTGTTTCAAATGATTAGCTAATCAGCCAGCTCTGCATGAAGCCTGATAACGATCCTCAGGTGTGTTGGCAGAGAGAGACATGGAAAACAGGCTGGATAGGGCTACTCCAGGACCGGGGTTGATATACAGTGTATTAGTATATCAGAAGTAGACCCGCAAAAAATTCTCACCAACCCATGCCCAAGCAAGAGTCAGGAGGTCGACCATTTTGATTTGATGCGAAGGGTTCAAACATTTTCTTTTTACATTGACATGACAGACACTCGTTGTCGAGATTTTGTCTGATTGCAACCCCATTTTTACCACATGTATCACATGAATAAGTGACTGTAAATTGACAATAGTCAAGAGTTTTCATTCTAGTGCATAAGTGGACCATGGCTGTGAAAGTTCATGGCGTTTGGTAAAACCTTCACTTCATGGATGTATATTGAAATCTCATTTCAAAGCCACACATACAGGGAAAAAAAACAAAGCGACAAATACAATTCCAGCTTCTGTTCCGGTGCAGTTACTAAAAGTTGTGCAACAGGCGACGCCTTGTCCTTACTAAATCAAATCGGAATAGAAGTATAAAACAATAAAAAAGTGTTGCGGGACAGCAAGCCCCGTCGTGTTTATTATTAAAGCCGATACGGGGATGATGAATAATCCCTCTTTTTTTTCCCCCTAGAAAACTCCAAACACAAACGATGGACTCGCCGTAGCCAATGCTGATATATTTTAAGTCCTTAATTCTCCATCATTTATTTTAAGACCCTTTTAAGGACCCGCCGATAGCCTTGAGGGAACGCGTGGGAGTGAAGCGCCGCTAATAGAAGAGATTAAGAAGGCTCGGAAACAGATGTGTTTTTTTTCCAGTTTTTTTTTTCCTGCCTGACATTAATGCCAAACTATGAGGAGACAACGAGACTGAAAAATGAACAGTGGCGCACAAACAAGACTGCACTCCAGCAAAAAAGTATCCCGCCACTTTTTGTTTGTGGCATTACACTTTGAAGTAAAATAAGAAAACAGGATTATGTGAATTATGAGTGAATTATCGGGAAATGACTTGACATTTTCTGTCTTTTATTAAAGCACTGACTGGTTTTATTAAAGTGCAATGAACAGGCGCTGTTTACCAAAAGGTGAATAATAATATTGTTATTAGAATGGTACTGAAATCTCATTAAAACATGGCAAAGTTTTGGAGGAAGTCTAATAATGTAATGAAAAGTTGAACTTAATATTATAAATACAAAATGTGTATGTTTGTAATAGCCAAATTAATACATAGTAAATATTTTGCTCCAAAAATTAGATATTTGGCCAGAAGTGGTTACAATACGATTGCCGTATTTTATTTACATGAAAATCAAGCTTTCAAAAATACTTTTTGTAGAAAACCCTATTAAATGATTCCTTGTGATTTGGGTAAATGATTGGTAAGGTTATCAAAAATTCTCAATTTTAATTTACTGAGTTGTTTTCACGTTAATCAGGGAATAATACGTACGCAAATTAAATGTATAAAACCTTCGGATAAGTTTATCTCGATATAAGTAGCCAGTTTTTTTTTTTAATCTTACATGAGTATCCACACAAAAAACACAGTGGACTAAAAATTCTAAATTTTGCTGTAAATTACAATAGTTGACCAGAAGTGACTACAATTACGGAATGTTATTTACATTATAAAACAATTTAAATTTAACCCAAAATTACTCTTTGTACAAAATTATACTAGATTATATAACCTTTTGGTTTGCATAAATAATGTCAGCAGTTAGCATTATATTATTATCATAAAATCCTACTAAATGACAACATTATGATGTGTGTATTTTTCTCGTTTACTTCTGATTATTATTTCTTTACGCAAAAAACATGGATCTTTTGATTATGGCTGATTATTATTACATGACAAAAATTAAGCTTTCAAAAGAAAAAGACAATTTTTGAGTGAAATCCTACTGATTTGCGTAAATTAATCTAGCCGTGAAATATGTTATCAAAGTCCCTAGCTAGCATTATGAAGTGATTTATTAGCACAATCTATTTTTTTATTGACTTGGTTTCACATTTATTTGTAGAGTAACAAGCCTAAAAAATATACGTAAGTAAAGTCTTATAAAAAAATATGATCTCAATTTTACAAGTATACAATTTTCATGTTACGTTTGCATTAGCACAAACACAGTAATAATTTATATCTAATTTCTAGTTTGGGTTACGACATGAAATTTTACCAAGATTACATTTTTGCTCCATAAAGTCTATGTGGTTTTAAAAGGGAATTATACATTTAGTTGGAAAATTTTATGCAAAAGTAAACTTTTTCCCCAGTCTTTTTCAGATGTTACTTGACTCATTAAGCCATTTTCAACAGTAAGAAAATAACATATTGTCTAGAACTAATGTGATAACTTCATTATTTTTAATGAACAACTAATACCTTTAAAAACACATTTTTCCACTTGCTGTCGACTAAAGATGACATCACCTGTGCTGAGGAAACAAGTAACAAACCCATAAAAGAGGTGAGCCATGATTGGTCGTTACCTATTTCCTCAGCACAAGTGATGTCATCTTCAGTCGACAGCAAGTGGAAAAATGTGTTTTTAAAGGTATTAATTGTACCTGGAAAATTATGAAGTTATCTAATTCATTCTGGACAAGATATTAAATGCTGAAAATGGCTCAATCATGTATCTCTTTAAAGTGATTTAAAAAGAAAACATTATTATGAGAATGTTCAGATTGTACAAAAGAGTAACTACCGGTATGTAGAAAAAGGCAACATTTTGCCTTGCCTCCAAATATTTTGCATAATGTTTTCATGATAGACAATAGCCTGCATTACTTGCACTAAACATACAAAGTCGTCATGGCAACAGGAGCGGTTTTCCAATTAAACATCACCTCTAAGCTGTTCCGATAAACGGAAACACAATCGGAAATGCAGATGAGTTGTCCTGAATGCAAAAGTAATGTATAAAGGTCACACGCCTCCCTCATGTAAATTCACTTTGTTTTGCCAACAAACACATTTTCAGCATGAGAACTTGAGAATAAATTATTTTGCTTGCTTAAAAAAAGAACGTATTGGTGAGGAAACAAAACGCTATTGTCCTAACTTTGAAAACAAATTGTCTCTGTGGTCATTTTTAGGGCCTTACAAAAAGTGAAAATTTGGCAGGCATTTTCATCCGGGTAAAAATTTACATTCAGTAATTGAGGTGGGCATGAACTCCCAAAACTGCTTCTGTAGCACCCCCTGGAATTCTTTGAAAATTCAGCCCTTGAGACCAATTTTACTTTTCAACATGAATTTTGCATGTCTGTAACAAACTCATCTTAGAGATTTTGTAGTATTGCTACCAAATGTGAATATATGAGACAGCAGTGTGACACTCATACTATATTTCCAAAAAGCAATCGCGTGGGTTGGGCCAAGTCTGTGGAAGTTCATGACGCTTGATAGAACTTTCTTTTTCTCTCTCTCTATTTAGCCCTGGAGCCAGTTGACCTTAGCAACATGAAATTTGTTAGGCACGTCTATTAGGGGTGTGCATCTCCCCATTGAAATACGATTCGATACATGGGCTACAATATGATTCAAAGATGGTTTGATTTGAAAGTGAAACAATTCTGTTTGATTCAGTGGGGTTATAATCCTATTCGATAAGGTATGACTTGTTTCGAGAGGGTGTGACGAGTTTGTTGTTGTCAGTCTACATACAGTACATAGGAATGAACTTGTCAATGCATTTCCTCAACAATAAAGAACAATTCAATCCGTATCTCATTAGATTTTTAAGTGGAACGATTCAATTCAGATCGATTTGATCCACTCGCATCTGCTAAATCAAATAGAATTTTCCAATTGCAATCCTTTTTTTGTTACGCCCCAAAATAGAGTAGACCCACAGCAAAGACTCAAGAAGCCACGCCCTCAAAGCGGCAATCTTCTGGTTATTTTGGACATTTCTGTCGTTCAAAGACAAACTTGTCCTAGAGATTTCGTCTGATTTCACCCAAACTTGAAACCACAAAGTAACAAGTAATCAATTATCAAAATAATCAGTAATTATTTTTTGAAAATCGATTAATCATTTAGATACCGATTTTAATTAATTAATTAATTGTTCTTATTCTTGTTTGTGCACTTTCTCCACTGTCAAATGAAAATAATGGCCTGTTTTTTAACTCGTTTGCCCCCCCCCCCCAAAAAAAATAAATCTATTTTAAATATTGCTATGGTCCGAAAGACGTATTTATATGTTTTTATGTTGTTTTATGATAGAGCATACAGAAGGCTTTGATGCAGTCTCTAAACTGAAGAGAATGCTTGAAGCAATGGTAGTTATTACAAAAACGGCCAGCAAGTGGCAGCAGAGTATAAGAGATCAACCAGGGGCATGTTGTAAAAAGCTCTTTCCCCCACAGTTTTAAACAGATATGTGAATAATGATGAAACTCAGCTATATTCTAATGCTAATTGCTGCAAAACAGAAACAGATAGAAATACGCTTTTTTTCCTGACGAAAGAAGAGACTCATCTTTCTTTTGGTAGGTTCCATGTTTTTATAGCAATAGAATACAATTTTCTGTGGGCCTTGCGCCATTAACACTGTGTATAGTCGAGATGGGGTGCTGTTGACCTCGACTCGGGACGTCGTGAATCGGTGGGGAGAATACTTCGAAGACCTCATCAGTTCCACCGACACGCCTTCCTTTGAGGAAGCAGGGTCTGGGAACTCTGAGGTGGGCTCCCCTATCTCTGGGGCCGAAGTCACTGAGGTGGTTGGAAAAGCTCCTTGGTGGCAGGGCTGAGATCCGCCCGGAGTTCCTAAGGGCTCTGGATGTTGTGGTGCTTTCGTGGTTGACGTGGGGGAAGATGCCGGTCAGACCTGGCAGACCCAAACGTATTGTGAGTGTTTGCTGGGGACGTCTGGCGGAATCCCTTGTCAGAAAGAGTTTCAACGCCCACCTCCGGCAGAACTTCTCCCTTGTAGCGGGAGAGGCGGGGGACATTGAATCCAAATGGGCAATGTTCCGCGCCTGAATTGTCGAGGCGGCCGATCGGAGCTGTGGCCGTAAGGTGGTCAGAGCTTGTCGCGGCGGCAATCCTGAGGTGGACTCTCCTATCTCGGGGTTCGAAGTCACTGAGGTGGTTGGAAAGCTCGTCGGTGGCAGGGCCCCGGGGGGTAGATGAGATCCGCCCGGAGTTCCTAAAGGCTCTGGATGTTGTGGGGCTGTCGTGGTTGACACGCCTCTACAACATCGCGTGGACATCGGGGACAGTGCCTCTGGATTCGCAGACCGGGGTGGTGGTTCCCCTTTTTAAGAAGGGGGACTGGAAGGTGTATTCCAACTTTAGAGAGATCACACTCCTCAGCCTCCCAGGTAAGGTCTATTCAGGGGTGCTGGAGAGGAGGGTCCGTCGGGAAGTCGAATCTCGGATTTAGGAGGAGCAGTGCGGTTTTCGTCCCGGCCGTGGAACAGTGGACCAGCTCTACACCCTTGGTAGGGTGCGTGGGAGTTCTCCCAACCAGTCCACATGTGCTTTGTGGACTTGGAGAAGGCGTTTGACCGTGTCCCTCGGGGAGTCCTGTTGGGGGTGCTTCGGGAGTACGGGGTACCAAGCTCCCTGATTCGGGCTATTCGGTCCCTGTACGACCGACGTCAGAGTTTGGTCCGCATTGCCGGCAGTAAGTCAAATTTGTTTCCTGTGAAGTTTTGAAACCGCTAAGGTTGCCCTTTGTCACCGATTCTGCTCATAACTTTTATGGACAGAATTTCTAGGCGCAGCCGAGGCGTTGAGGGGGTCCGGTTTGGTGGCCTCAACATTGCATCTATGCTTATTTCAGATGATGTGGTGCTGTTGGCTTCTTCAAGCCGTGATCTCCAACTCTCACTGGAGCGGTTTGCGGCCGAGTGTGAAGCGGTTGGGATGAAAATAAGCACCTCCAAATCCGAGACCATGGTCCTCAGTCGAAAAATGGTGGAGTGCCCTCTCCGGGTCGGGGATGAGATCCTGCCCTAAATGGAGGAGTTCAAGTATCTTGGGGTCTTGTTCACGAGCGAGGGTAGGTTAGAGCGGGAGATCGACAGGCGGATTGGTGCAGTGTGTGCAGTGATGTATCGGTCCGTTGTGGTAAAGAAGGAGCTGAGCCGAAAGGCAAAGCTCTCGATTTACCGGTCGATCTACGTTCCCTATGGTCATGAGCTGTGGGTCGTGACCGAAAGAACAAGATCCTGGATAAAAATGAGTTGAATGCTTTTCCTAGGGTGTCTGGGCTCTCCCTTAGAGATAGGGTGAGAAGCTCGGTCATCCGGGAGGGACTCAGTGTCGAGCCGCTACTCCTCCGCGAGAGGAACCAGTTGAGGTGGCTCAGGCATCTGGTTCGGATGCCTCCTGGACGGCTCCCTGAGGAGGTGTCTCGGGCATGTCCCACCGGCGGGAGGCCCCGGGGACGACCCAGGACACGCTGGAGAGACTACGTCTCTCGGTTGGCCTGGGAACGCCTTGGATCACGTCGGAGGAGCTGGCTGAAGTGGCTGGGGAGAGGGAAGTCTGGGCTTCCCTGCTAAAGCTGCTGCCCCCGCGACCCGACCCCGGATAAGCGGTAGATGAAGGATATATACTGTATATATATATATATATATATATATATATATATAAATATGTAACTGCACGAGGCGCATATGCGTAAGTGAAGATTCATAGTCATAAAAAAACCACAACCATATCATGGGAATATTTTCTAAGTGCACGGATACAAATCGGCAAACACAAGCTCTCGAATCTGCAGTTAGCAACTAACTGATTCAAGCTGCTTTGATCGGCACCTAAATCACCACCAAACTTGTCTTAGGGGAAAAAAGGCACGGACATCTTTACCAAGTAAAAATGCACGACGTGCCTCTTGCTGTTCAACATTCAACAAGGAGAAGGTGAGTAATATTGTAAGAACAGATGCAGCGTCCATTCCTTTATATTAGTGTAAGAGGATTTATTTTCACATTGATATAAGTATTTGTGGGGATCTATTTTGTTTCTGATTTGGGAGGACGAAACTATAGTAAATGAGTGTGATTGGCGGAAGGATACATGGAAAGGAGAGTGTTGTTTTGACTCGAGAGCGAGACAATGCAATAAAGTTGTGCTGACAACTGACGTATCAGTGGGAGCAGTACAAGATGGATTCCCGTAGTATTTGTGAACAAATACCGCAAAATGTCAGCTTTAGGTTAGAGGCAATATGGACAGATTTTTTTTTTTTACTACACAGGGGGTGGGGGTGGGGGTATCCTCTACCGCGCTACATGTGTAGAAAGCTGCCGCCAGAGATACAAAACTGAAACGGCGCTCACGGCCCAAGGTTAAGAACCACTGTATTAATCGACAAAATAATCAACTGATTGATCGATTATTAAAATAACCGTTCGTTGCAGTTCTAAACTAGAAGGATAAGCGGTTATAACTTGCCAAGAATGTGAGTTTTCACCATTGTGTGTGGGTGAACTGGCTGGGAAAGTTGTTGCCGCTTGGTAGAATCTCCTGGGATCTTTTTAAAAATTCAGCCCCTGAAGCCAGTTTACCTGAGCAACATGAAATTTGGTAGACATGTCCATCATGAGTCGACCGACAAAGAAGCCATGCCCGAACAGACGCACACTGTAACGAATTGACTGCAGAATTTACAAGAAATTAAGTTGCCAGCTAATTCTTGTAAAATCTAATTTAGATACTGTGAAAATCTTTTACAGTATATTAGTGTATTTTTACAGTATATAAATTGCAGTTTCTTACTGTATTTACTTTTTCTAGTTTACAACCGTTTTTTGTATTCTGTTTCTAATTTACAAGAATTTAATTCCTGTATACCTAAATAATATAGTATGTTGTTGTCAAATCCATCCATCCAATTTCTTAACCGCTTATTCCTCAAAAGGATGCTGGAGCCTATCCCAGCTGGCTTCAGGTAGAAGGCGGGGTACACCTGGAACTGGTTGTCAGACAATCGCAGGGTACACAGAGATGAATAGTCATCCACACTTGGGGAAAATTTAGAGCATTCAATGAACCTGTCTTTGGAATGTGGGGGGAGACCGGAGCACCCGGAGAAAACCCACGCAGGTACGATGAGAACATGCAAACTCCACCCAGGAAAGCCGAAGCCCGGACTCGATCTCACACCCTCAGCACTGGGAGGCGGACGTGCTGACCAGTCACCCACTGTGCCGCCCTCGTTGTAAAATCCATCCTCGCTCTGCAGCCGAGTGCATAAATAAATGTTAGCTGTAATGTTGCCTGTTTATAAGATAAACGCTATGTAAAGACGATGCAGACTGCCCTCGCGCTAAAATATTACTCATCAATTGTGTTGGTGACAATACAGGCTTCTCCTATAAAGATACCTTCCTTCCTTTCCTCAGTCTCTCCTTTGGTCTCTTGAGGTCTCCCTGATTTGTTGGAATTTCGATGTTTCTGGGGTTGGTGAAGAACTCTGGTTGGTGGCCCGGTGGGTGCTGGGTGGTGTCTGGTCGGTGCTGGATTTCACTTTCCTTTCTTTTCTTTGGTCCTTCCTCGGGTCTCCTTACGGCCTCACGACTCTGGCTGGAAGTGTTCGATTTAGGTGAACGGTATGGGATTTTTTAATAGGTTTTAGGTGAACTAATGAATACACACACACTCACACGCACATACACATACTCACCCACATGCAAAAAAAAAAAAGAGAGCAATGATGATGACATGTCAAATCGGTAAAATTACAGAATGAACAATACTGAGCTCTCTATAAAAAAAATAAGAACAAATAAATAAATGAAGATACCTGACAAAACCCGACAATCTTTACAGTATTTACCTGTAATCCACATATATACGTATACAGTATTTTACTGCTAATTATTCAGCAAATGACTGTACTTTGTTTTTTACCCATAATGCATTGCTGTATACAGTTAAATACTATAAAATGAAAATACAAGAAAATGCTTAACTTTTTTTACTGTAGATTTTACAGAAATGTGTTACAATGCAGAAAGTCTGCCATTTTGATTCAAAGCAGCCATCTTTGGGTCATTTTAGCCGTTTCCAAGGGTTCTGACGCATCCTCCAGCTTTTCATAATTGCTCCGAAATTGCAATCTTTGTGTGCTAGGCAGATAAGCTACACTCCATTTCAGAGATTTTGAGTTTTCCTCATTGCGTGTGGGCGTTGAAATTTGACAACTCTCCACAATAACTCGACTCCACAAAAATCCCACTTACATAAAGTGTCACGGCACTATCTTTGGAGTTCTCGGGGCCACCTCTCGCTGTGTCTATGTATAGCAGTGTTTATATTTTCATGCGCGGCTCACCGGGCCTGTCAGCGGGCATCACAGGCGGCGATGTGCCTCCGCGCCGTTTAACCAGCTAATGGCTCCCTGGCGCTTTACAAAGCGCCGCTACCGCCGCCGCCATGGACGCGCTCACCTAGTGGGAGGAGAGAGGTAAGTCGGCAGGAGCGCTAAAGTGTGCCACGCTTGTAAATCACTCCATTAAATACACGCCTCCTCCGGTCTGGAGAAGCTTCGGCCACTTACAGCGTGAAGCATCCTTAAGTGAAACGTGTTGAAATTGAAGGATTGAGACAAATGCGGAAAAAGGGGAGGAAAAAAACACGTATTGATCGACATTGCATCAGTTCTCCGGAGAGTATATTAGCGGAGGCCGACGCACCACTGACTGGGAAAAAAAAGAGACAAAAACACTTTGAAAGTGGATACATGAAAGATGTTTTATTCCTTTTTTTTTTTTTCACTTTTGGAGTGCGAGTGTGTTGTTCTTCTTCAAGTGTCCTTAACAAAATAACACACAATAGGCTATCTAGCGCCAGACGCCAAGAGACTTCAAAGTTACAAAAGCCAATTTATTTTTTTTCAGGTTAAGTAAGCCAACAAATTTGTCACTATGGGATTCACTAATTGGCCTTTTTTCGCCGGCGGCCGCGCAGAATGCGAATCAATCAATGCGGCCGCACTTGTTTCAGTGTAACAAGTTCAGTCGTTTTGGTATCAGAAGACGGATGAAGAGAATGACACCATGAAAATCCAAATACTAAAACAAAATGCTCCTGTTTTGAAACTGACAATCTCGATGGAATTTTTCAACAACTCTGTTTTCGGTAACTTTAATGAGAAATACATCAAACCAAAGAAAAATGTTATTAAATCATACTAAAAATGGTATCTATGCAGATATGACGCATCTTGAATGTCGCACTTAAATTAAAAAAAAAAAAATATATATATATATATATATATATATATATATATATATATATATATATATATATATATATATATATATATATATATATTTATTGGTAATAAATAATAGTGGTGCTTTCAGACCGATATCAGTACAAGTACTCAATACTTGACGAGTCGCCGATACTGACACCAAGTACTCTCAAAAAATTTAATGTTTTTAAAAAAAATCAACTACCAATCTAGGTTAAGGTCATATTGGCTTGATTAACCACTAGATTGGTTAGACATTGACTATTCCGGGTGGTTACGGGCATACCAATTTTATTCGTTAGCCAAACAACCAATGAAATTGGTTACAATAGAAAGTAAGTCTAGATAGATTACTTAGAAAAAATATGTATTGTATCAATTTATTGTATTCAAAATGTATTTATTAATTATTATAAGGGATTACAATATATTATAATGTATTATAATATAGTGTTTAAAAATGAAATTGTGTGTCTAGATAGATCACGAGGCGTGACCAGGTTGCTCCCCGCTCCCTCAGTGGATGGGTCAAATGCGGAGAACGAAATTCACCCCACTTAGGTTGGTTTGACAATCAGTGGAAAAAAAGTCAGTCTCTAGCACAGATTAACCAATATCTTTGTCAGAATGACCAATTTGTATCGGTTGGCCCAATCACCTATATTGGTTGAAAACACCTACCATTCTAGAGTGGTTGTTTTAACTAAAGGATCTGTCAGACACATACTGTAGCTACCAGCTAGATTTGTCAAATGTAACCTTTTTTTGGGGGGTAAATTTGACCAATCTTTTTTTAGGGTATACTGATACCACTCGTACTTTTGATGCATAAACTTACACCCCAAAAAATGAAGAAAAAAAAAGTTTTATCCAGGTGAATATTGTAAGGAAGAAAAGCTTTTTCTTCCACGTGTTCGTTGTCTTTCTGGTAGAGAGAATGTTGATTATCTGAATACAGGCTGGAGATCGGTGAACAGTTCCATTGAAGGTTTTATTTTTACAGAATATTCCGGACACAAGCGAGTTTACAGACAATGGCTGCAGCTTCTCGCAAGTGTCCCGATTACAGACACTTACAACCTTCTTATACTATCTTGAAGGGCGGTACCACAAAGCCCCCACCAAAGAGCACACCTGGAGTTCACCGGACATGAGATAAGACTTTAAAAACATCATTGATTACAGACACTTGGCAGAAATTGCGATAACACTCACAAAGCTTTACTGAGGAAATAAGGAAAATTAAAACAGTTATGACTAAATCTGGGCAGAAGACCCTCTTCAATATGTTGCATTTTTCTGAGTGTCATGGGTCCCTGGGTAGCTTCACCATTCTTTTTGACATATTTGAAGGTGTGGGTGGTTCGCTACCCCAAAGCCCACTTTTTCGTACCGGTTATGCTTTCGGGTGATTTTCACCCGGCATGAGTGAAATAGGGTGAAGTGCGTTTTATGTGGATTTCACCCGGTGATAGTGGCAATCTTGCCACATGTCAACCAACAATAGGATCCACTGGCAAGCCTGAAGCAGTTGACTTTTGACCAGATGTGTGCTCACTATGGCTGTGGAAGGAAAACTAAGATTGGGCCACTGCGCGTTTTCTATGGTACGACCAATGCTGGTGTGATTAACTCCTGGATAGGAGGCCTTATATGAAGGCTTTGGCACTGGCACTCATCGAACCATAGCAGAGACTTTCCTCTTCAAATCTGTCACATCAACTCGGAGTCCTGATCTGTAGCATGCTTGACATCCCTACTCCTGGCACTCTTCCAAATGAGGCGGGACCAGTGACAGCAGAAAGCAATCGTCCCTTGCCCAATGCCTACAGGTTCGGACAGGTTGACACAACACAGGTGCCGTCAACTTGTGTGTCCGCGCAATTACCCTGCGTGTGCTGACTGCATTTAAGGAATCGGTAAAGCAAGAGTGGTCCTTGAATGTGTTTGCTATTCCTTATTTAGTTATACTTAACTTATAAGGAGTCATTTCAATGGAATTTTTTTATGGGGGAAAAACAATATTTTAGTCAATGGGTCATTTTTGTTCCTCTCTCCTGAAGCTGTTTGCATGTCAAGGAGTCTGTGCCTTCACCAGGGAGGTCTCACATGTCCCAGGAATGGGTGGAGCAAAAACCACCTTTCTAGTATCATTTTTTTAATTTTATTTTGTAGGATTTTTTTTTGTTATTCTTAAATGCCTAATTTTTCAGTAATTTTGGAACAGGGTTTTAGAGTTTTGCTTTGTTTCCTTTTTCCATTTTGTAACACATAGAACTTTTGAAAATAAAAGAAAACCACTCTAATTTATCATGTAGTGTCATATTTTGATTTTGATTTTTTTTATGGCAAGTACTTTTTGTGGGGTATGTAATAGCGGGTAAAAATTACCTGGCAAAAGTGATGGAGTTACTTTTTATAGCGAAAGTGTTTGAGGGTTAAAGAAAGACCTTTACAGTGTTACCTCACTTTTCACTGCTGATACGTGAGGACACCCCCTAATAACCGCTAATACTGTTTGTCACCTTAATGAGCCCTTCTTCGGGAGTTGCATAATTAAGCGGCCTTGTTGAAGTTAAATGCCTTCAATTAACTTGTTTGTCTACTTCTTCTATAGTCCATGGGATGGGGGGGTTCGGAATGAGACACATGCATTTATTAACTGTGGTCTGTTCTAAAAATGAGCTCAAGTGATGGGACACTTCAATATTTTGTTTAAAAATGTAATAGATTGTGTTGAATGAAAGAAAGAGCTGGTTTTATTGACTCAAATATTACAATATACATATCAGTATTCGATGTATCGTTGCTGAAACGTGATTTTTTTTTTTTAATGATCGCATCAGACAGAAGATAACAAGAAACCAAAGAGACCCAAATAAATGGTCAAAATCAAAATACAAAATCAGCACATTTATGTAGACATGACACTAAACCATGTCACTGGTGAAACTTGATCGTTTTTTGACTTTATCTTCATCTACAAAAAAGATTTTGTACATTATAGCTATTTTAACATATCACCGCTGCTATGTGAAAAACATGTCCATTTTTTCTTTTTGTTTTTTACATTCTTATGTTTTTGGGATATCTGCATTCAGTTTTATCCCAAAAACATAAAAATGTATAAAAAAATTACAAAATTACAAAAATGGACATAAGTGTTTTTACATAGCAGCGACGATATGCCTCCTCTGTATGAGTCAATAGAATAAAACAGAAGGGAAAAAAAGAAAGAAAATAAAACAAAAAACAAAACTCTGTTATGAAGTCTTACTTGACAATTGAATAAATAATAACATAGTGTTATAAGCCCACCCTTGCCTCCGCATTCAACCTTGTGTTTTTTGTGTTTTTTTTTAATGGGGAGGCCAGGGATTGAACCCGCTCCCTCCGGTTTGTGACTGCAGAGCGTTACGAGTGAGCTAAACTGCTAGCTCAAGACAGTATTTGATCGCTCAGAAAGTGAGGTACGAAAAACAATGACCTACTTTTTTTCTTTAATTAATTAAAATACGTTTTTAAAAAATTACGATAATAACGTGCACACACAAAACCCGCGTTTCTTTTTTCTCTACACCCTTCGTGATCGACTTTGGAGCAGTCCGTGGTCTACCAGTCTGAATGACACGGTGCACTCCACCTCCCATCCGTCGCGCAATGAAAACCGAACATTTACGGTACATAGATGACACTAAACTGTCTCAGTGCTGAAATGTGATTGTTTTGTGACATTATTAACATTATAACATTATTAAAAAGATGCACTTGGACGCCTCCCTGGAGAGGTGTTCCGGGCATGTCCCACCGACGGGAGGCCCCGGGTACGACCCAGGACCCGCTGGAGAGACTACGTCGGAGGAGCTGGTTGAAGTGGCTGGGGAGAGGGAAGTCTGGGCTTCCTTGCTAAAGCTGCTGCCCCCGCGACCCGACCCCGGATAAGCGATAGATGATGGATGGATGGATAAAAAGATGCAGTAGATTCCAAAAATAATAATTCCACATTCATCGAGACATGACACCATATTGTATCAGTGTTGCTGAATAAATTAAAGCAAAATCATTATGAAATTAAAAAAAATAAATCCTACAAAGGGTGAAAAGCCCACCCACCGCACCCACAAAATAAAAAGCGAAAAATCCTACCAAAAATACAAATACAAAATTGCGACGTTCATCTAAAGTGGGCAGATAACGTAATGATTTCCACTCTCTTCCCTTCGTTGCCGGCTTGCAAGCTGAGCGCATAATGAACAACGTCTCGCGGCACCCTGGGCAAACTTTGCTTCATCTGGCCGCCTTTCATCGATTATGCACACTTGCGAGGTGATGATCATTTTAATTCCGTCTGAAGGTGTGTAGGTGGTGGGGAAGCCATCCAGACAAGGAGGATTAGGAAGGAAAAGGCGGCAGGCGGGAAAAAAGGGCGACAGAGGTGCGCACTTAACACGTGTTTGATGAGCCTCGATCAATCGGCGGCCTTTGATCGGACGAGACGGTTTGATGGCGCAAAGCCGCCGGCCACTGAACCAGGATCAGCTCGTAGGACAGGAATAGAGCAAGACAGTGATGCCTTTAATCCAATATTTGGCAGAATACAATTCTGTTAGCTGATTTAATGCTGATTAGTTAAAACAATAAAACGTGAATAAGTCACTTCTTTTTTGGACCCTTGAAGGGATACTTGACTCTATGAGGCATTTTCAGCAGTAAAAAGTTAAGGTTAAAGTTTGTCCAGTATCTAATTGATATTATTTAAATATATATTTAAATGGTAATTATTTTTCACGTACAATTAATACCTTTAAAAATACATTTTTCCACTTGCTGATGACTGAAGATGACATCACCTGTGCTGAGGAAATAGGTAACAACCAATCATGGCTGACGTTTTCTGGGTTTGGTCAGCAAACTGAGCCATGATTGGTCGTCATCTTCCGTCGACAGCAAGTAGCAGAATTTGTTTTTAAAGGTATTAATTGCTTTAGAAAAATAATGAAGTTATCACATCAATGTTAGACAAAATATTAGCTTCTTAATGTTGAAATGGCTCAATGAGTCAAGTATCCCTTTAATGTTTGCAAAAATAGTGCCACTTGACAGACAATTTTTTTCAATAATCAACAAAAATCGGTTGGTGTTTGATTGTTGAAAAACAAAACACCATGAAAAAAAATCGGCCAATTTTTTGTTGTGCAAATTCACCTATTTGCAGATTTTCTTTGGGTAAACTATCACCCATTATTGGCAAAATAATCTCTTGCTTGCTTATTCGCAGAAATCCTCACTTATTTTTTTTACATGGCAATTATAAGAAAGCATCAATTATTTCGAGATTTTTGCTAACAGATTTTTTTTTTTGAACTCATTCCCCCCCCCACTTTTTTTGCCGATATATGTATTTTTCTTGTTAGAGTCCACAAATGTGCAAAAGCATACCATTTCAAAACCTCTCCTGCTCATAATAAAACAAACAAAAAAAATGAAATGGCACCCACCAAAGTGTCTCTCTCACTTCTATTTGTCCAGAGTTGAAGTGTGAAAATATTTGTCTTCCTCCTGTGCTTCCTCCTCTCGCACACAGCAAATAAGACGTGCTGGCGAGAGCGGCAAATCAGGCGGGAGGAAAGGGAATATATGGATGTGCTGAGCCTACACCAAACCTCTATATATTTTTACATCTTATATTATTTATACTCCACGTTTCAAGTTGAAAGAGCATGTCAGAGATTGAGGGTATACATTTAGACCTCGCGATATGCCGTCTAATTTAGTAGGATTTTCAAAAAAAAAAAAAAAACATAAATGTGATGTCAGAATTGGTGAAGAATGTTGCTGTAATAAGATCTTCCGTGGGCATGCACTTTGTCTTATTGAATAGCTGACCACTTGTGCTATTCGTTTTGCTGCTCTGAGATGCTGGATAAAAGCCTACTGACTGACTGACTGACACTTGAGTCAAGGTGCACACTCTGATGCTGACGTATACTTTCATCTTTCAACTGTTACTCACTGTTCGAAAAGAAACATCTTTTATTTTCTGTTATTCAAACTGAGACGTGGGCTTCCCCCAGATTCCTGATTTGTAAGAATTAGGGTTTGACGTAGTCCACATTAAGTAATACATGCCATTAGCTTTATAGTATTGTATATGAATTCGCCAGTCATTTTTAACACACGGTTACTAATGCTCTGCAAAATGAACTCATTAAAAAGGGTTACGCTTTGCTGCTAGACTACAACATTCACAGTAATTGTATTGAATTTAATCTCATAGGGCCGTTGTCTACGTTCCCTCCCACAACGGCGCAAACTCACTCTTCAATCTGCGCTAGTCTAGCAAAATACCAAAAGAAAGAAAACTCCACCAATGTGCATAGATAGACTGTGGACTGTGCTTTGTGCTAGATTGGGGTCAGAAGTAGGAACCAGTTTGTGGTTTAAATTATATCCAAACATCCGTCCATCAAACATAAGTCATGCCTTACACTAGTGTTAATTGCGTCAACGAAAACTAGACTAAACTAAAACCATCATTAATAAACAATAACCGTCTGAGACTAAATCTGTATGCATTTTCGTCGACTAATGAAGACGAGACGAAAATGTACTTCACTTAATAAAAACTGGACTCAAATCTATGGACATTTTAGTTCATGAACAAAACGAGAAAATCTTGTCTCTGCTAATCTGTCACCCCTTTTCAAATCTGCAGCTAGCGAGTGTAACATGCACAAACACATGGAACGGACAGGTGGTGGATTCACGGTAAAAGGTAAAAAAACAAAAGAAGAGTAAATTATAGTTATAACGTAACGTTAATCCAACGGTTATTACCTTGCAACAATAATGCTAATCAGACCGCTAACCAATGCTGGCTAATTTGCTAGCTTGTAGCATGGAGCCATAGTAGCACACTTGTTGATATACTGTAATTGTGTGTCAAGTTGTTTTTAATCAAAAAGATGAGAGACATTTTTTAGATCCGAAATGTTCAACATTATCTGCTGACTAAAAAAATATATATATATACAGCGGTAAAACCATAAAATAATTGTCCTGACTAAATAAATAAAATAAAATGATGTTTCCTCTGACTAAAATAAAGACTAAAATGCTAGACTGAAAATAGACTTCATAAAAATGGGATGACGTTGACTAACTATGATAAAAACTAACAAGCGTGATTGAAACTGGACTAAAACTGAGACTAAATTTAAAAACGGCGGATACAATTATCACTACCTCACACATAATATGGAAAGCCGTTATTTATTACACATACAACTTCACGTGCAACCATTTGACAGTTTATTTTGAAACATAGGAAGTAACACAAAAAAAAGCCCCGAAATCACAGAAGATGACAAATGTGTGGGATGTCAGGCAACCACAGAGAATTAAAAAGAGTGCAAAGTCCGGGGGCACTGAAACGGTGTGTGTATGTGTGTGTGTGTGTGTGTGTCTGAGGGCCTCTCATGAAGACAAATGTAGTGACCTTGCAGAATGATAAGGCATGAAGATAGAGTAGTGTTGGATATAATAACAGTATGTGTGTGCGCGTGTGTGTTTGTGAGAGGCTCACAAAGTGAAACAAAGACAAAAGCGTGTCTTCATATTAAAACCAGTGAGTGAAGTGGACCAAAATAAAATATAAAACAAAAAATAGTGACGCTTTGTGTCGGCTTTTTTTTTTCTCCTGCATTCATACTACTAAAAAAATAAAAATACACAGACGGGCTGTGACATTTTTAAATGTCAGCGGCGCTGCAAAGAATTTCCCCAAGTAAATCTCGGAGCGCCTTCTCAAAAGTTATGAAAACTTGCCTGGCAAAAATATACTTTGTGACCTTTGATGATGTCATCATGTGTCAACCAATAGTATTCTTGCTCAAAGAAAAATATGGTCTGAAAGGGTAGAAAAGATTGGTTAACAAGTGGGAACAGAAAGAGTGGTGAATGCAAAAAGATCAACATCAGCACTGTATTTTCTTATACCGGTGGATCCTGATTTCCGTGCAAGCGCGAGGTTTTCCAATTTGGCAGCCCCAGTCTGCTCCAAGCAGGACATCCTTGGAAATGACAGAAAGTCGATCTAAACGTATGCCTGTTCTGACCACGTCTAAATATTGGCACAAGGTAGAGCGCTACTCTTATGCGATTTTGGTGAATTTGAGGACACTGAGCTCCGATTATCGACAGCTCCTTCTGTAAACCCGCTCACTTTACCTGCAGCAATGAAAGAAGCGGCTTTTGAATGGATCCGACTTCAGTCTGCTTTAAACACTCGCAGTAGTGCAGCCAGCCCGACCACAGATCCGCCGGGCAGCACTGGTTTTACCCACCGCCACGCTGGATTTACACCATTTACTCAAATAAAGCACTTAGATTCAAATTATTAGGGTTAGACCTTCAGAATAGGGTTTCAAGCAAGGGTTTGGGTTACATGCAAAGATTTGGGATTTAAATTACGTTTCGAGTTAGACTTTCAAATTTGGGCTACAATGAGAGTTTTAGTCTAGCGTTTGAAACTAGTGTTTCAAGCCTAGATTTGGGTTCCAAATAATGGTTTACAGCTAAGTCTCAAGCCTGATTAGTGTTTTAAATTACGGTTTCAAACCTTGTCTTCAAATTAGGGTTCCAAGCCTGGGTTAGGGTTTTAAAGTTTAGTTTCAACCTAGGCTAAGGTTTCTCACAATGGTTTACTTTTATATTTGGGTTTTAAATAAGGTTTTGGGTTTCATGCAAAGGTTAGGGTTTCAAGCCAGGGTTTGGGTTTCAAATGAGGGTTTATGGATTTAAGTGAAGGTTTTATATTAGAGTTTTCAAACTGGGGTTTCAAGCCTGGGTTAGGGTTTCATGTAATTAAGGTTAAGGTTACAAATTATGGTTTACAGTTTTAAGTGAAGGTTTAAAATTAGGGTTCCGAATTCGGTTAGGTTAAGGTTTCAAGCTAGGCTTTAAAGAATGTGTTAGTGTTTCAAATGCAGTCTCAAGGCCATGTTTAGGGTTTAAAATTTAGGTTTAAAGTCAATTTGGGGTTTAAAGCCTGTGTTAGGGTTTCTAATTAGTAGATGTGAATGCTGGGTTCCCTTATTTCGTGTGTGTTCAGTTTTTGGATAATAATGTTCCAGAGGGAAATGCTCATACTGAACCTTGTAAACATGTAACCATGACGTTTGTATTCAATCTGCTGCACTTTGGGAATCAGGCACGTGTTTGTGTTTACCTTTTTTCCCAAACACTTTTCGGATGCAATGAGCCGCCAAAATGTGACAGACGACACCAGACGCAAACGCGACAACAAAGTAGGACACGCTAGCAGATTAGCATGTTAGCCGTACAGGATTAATTCCCTTTGGCGATATCGCCGCGTGACAAGTGTGACGCCGCTTTGAAAACAACAACAACAAAACGTCAAGGGAAAAAAGCGGCGGAATATTTAAGGCACTGATCCCGACTTCTATCTCTTCTTCTACGTGTCATGTCGGCCCCTCTCAAACTCTGCCGAGCTAACGCGCCGCCGAGCGCTAGCTGCCTGTCACATCAGCGGCCGACTGCGCATCAACAAACACGTTGTCCCGGCGACGTCAAAGGGAGCTTTCATGTGGAAACCCGACAACGACAACAGCACCGCTACCGCTCGCTTGTGTTTTTTATTTCGAACCAGGAGGCTTGTGTATCTGTGGCTTGCTGTTTAAGGGAGACAGATGGGTTGTAGACACGGGAAAGGAGGGTGACGGAGAGCGAGACAGGTGGGCAGAAAGACAGGAAGATAGACAGACCCAACAGAAGAAAGACTTGAAGGCAGGCAGACTGAAGGACATTTAGATGAAAGAGATACAGAATGATAGTCATAAGGAATGTAGGCAGACAGTTACAATGAAGGAGAGACAGACAGGTAGACAGACTGGTAGAGAGAAAGGAATGCAGACTGGGTGACTGAAAAATAGAGACTGACAGACAGAATGATGGACAAAAGGACCCCCAAAAAAACAGAAAGGTACAAAGGGAGATGGTCAGTCAGGAAGACAGACAGACAGAAGGTTGAAGAGCAAGGAAACTTGACAGACAGACACATACGGGTTGAGATGCAAACGGACGAATAGGCAGACAGACAGCTTAAGATAGAAAATGACAGAAAATGATAGACACAAGGAGAAAGACAGATACAAAAGAAAAATACAGGACGAGAGACAGAGGGGTAGAGAGAAAGACCGATAGTAAGAGAGACAGATAGATACAAAAGAAGGAGACAGACAGGCAGACAGACAGATAAGTAGAGAGACAGAAAGGCAGAGAGGCAGAAAGCTTGAAATAGCCTGACCGACAGAATGATGGACATAAGGACATTACAGAGACAGACAGGTAGACAATGGACACGCAGACAGACAGTGAGAGAGACGGATAGACAGACAGACAGATGGGTAAAAAGACAGGTAGAGATGCAGACGACAGACAGCTGGGTATAGAGACAAAGGCAGACAGAGTGAGAGAGACAGATATACAAGTGGCAAGACAGGAAAAAAGGCAGACAAGTAGAGAGACAGACAGACAGACAGACAGGCAGGCATCAATCCCACCATACAAACACAGCAAAGGTCATCCATCGCTATCAAGGAATCGAGTTTCATCCAATTTCATCATCATCATCTTCATCGTCATCTTCCTCATAGTCTGAGGATTTCTCCTCGGTGACACACCCACTCGTGTCACTCTTCATCCCTCTCATCCTCATCCTCCCTTTCTTCCTGCATTCCTCACTTCCTCTTACATCATTTTTACACACACACACACGCGCACACACAGAATCATTAATTCCATATTCCTATTTCACCTCTGCCGTCCTCTTTCCTTCCCCCATCATTTTCTTATTGTTCCCCTCCTCCCTCTTTTGTTCGTCATCCCTCCCTTCTGTTTTGCGCACCGTCTCCACGGGCCTTTTCATCTCCATTTTGTAAAGCTCCCCTCTCCCCTTTATTGCAGCAAATAACCAACAGCAGCGCACATAAAAGTAGTACAATATTAATAACACCATATTCGGCACAGAAGCCTTTACAGAAACTTTGTACTCCCACAGAGTAGGCGCACCCCCCTGCTGCAACTCACCCTTAAGAAAATGTCAAAATAGCTCATAATGGCGGCGTGTCATGCAAATTATCGTTATTGTGTATTTATTGTACCCGTTTATGCATTTTTAATTTGGCGCACCCCTGGGGGTGTGCGCACCACACTTGAGGGATCCCTGATATACGGGACACACTTGGCATAAATGTGAGAAATGCTCATGTACAACAAACAACAATTATATAGGAAGGCCCTAATGCACCCCCAGGGATGTACGCACCATTGTTTGATAATGTACAGAAAACAGCATAAAAATATCATGACTCATTTGCAAACAGCAATTACATTGGAAGGCACTCAGGTGCGCACGCACCGCAGCATGAGAATCACTGATATACAGGATATGGTGGGAAAACATCACAACTTGGCATAAATGTTGAAAGTATCCGTTAGATTGGATATAGCGCTCATGTGGCCCCTGGGGTGTGCACACTACTGTTTGATGATATGCAATATACAGTGTGGAAAAATAAAATCTGCCTAAATGTTAACAGCTGTCATATACAAACATTTCACATACTTTATTATGCACCACTGGGAGTGCGCACATCATAGTTTAGGAATATACAAAATACATGGGGGGGGAAAAAATCATGACTCAGCATAAATGTGAGGAAACCCTCATATGCGAGCAGCCATTGCATTGGACAGTTCTTACTTACCCACTGGGCTCCGCGCACCACAGCTTGGTAATATTTGTGTATAAACACTCATAAATACAAGCTGCAGTTATTAACAATTAGCAACTTATTAACAATTAGTACTAACTAGCTGGTAGAGATCATGCCCCTCACATACCCGGGGGGGCGCAACAAAATGTATTAATCAGTGATATACAGGATATATGTACTTGTAAAAACAACGACTCAGCATAAAATTTATAAGAATCATAATTACAAACTACCATTATATTGGATGGCAGTCAGGCCCTCGTGGGGGTGCGCACATGACATCTTGGGAATCCCAAATATACAGGAAACAAATGTAAAGAGATTATGACCCAGCATGAATGTCAAGAATCTCCCTGGATGATGGTGGCGCACTCCTGGGGGTGCGCGTATCGCATTTTGTAGATCACACATACAGTACACAACATACGGATAGTGTGTGTAAAAATATTATGACTGTCGATGTTAAAAACATTCATGCTCAAACAGCCCTTACATTAGGCCCCTCAAGCACACCAGGGGGTGTGTGTTCCACATTGTAAAAATATCATGACTCAGTATAACTGCTGGGACTGTCTTGGAAACACGCTACCGTCTGATTGGATGGCGATTACACACGCCCTGGGGGTACACATTCAAGTTTGGGGAATCCTTGATAAAAATATCCCGACGTGGCATAAATTTTAGAAACAATCAAATGGCAACTACTATTAGGATAGCATTCCACTCACACACCCCCACGGGGGTGCGCACTCCACATTTCGGGAATCCAATGATATACAGACCACAGTGTGAAAACATCCCGACTCAGCATAAATATTCAAAACGCTCATTAGATGGGATGCCGCTCACGCACCGCCGGGGGTGCGCCAGAGTTGGCTGATGTACAGGATGCAGTGTAAAACTCTGATGACTGTGCATAAACGCTCACATGTGCAAAGAGGGAGAAAAGGAGGCATCCAGCAATTAGAAGCAGGAAAAATGCGGCCCGCCAGCCAGTGGGAGTGGGAGTGGGTTCGGCGTGAAATATTGATGAGGTTGCTTGAATGAAATTTAAGCACAATGTGTTGCCGCTGTTCTTGTTGCAGCGCTGCGAGACAACCGCATCCAGCTTCACCGCTCCACGCCCACCGAGCTGTCCATCATCATCTCTGAGGTGCAGCTGTCCGACGAGGGCGAGTACACCTGCTCCATCTTTACCATGCCCGTGCGCACCGCGCGCGCCACCGTCACCGTGCTGGGTAAGGCCTGCGTCATACAATCATGGCGTACATTGTTTTGGTTGGTTTTGTGTATGAAAAAAAAATAATCTTTCACTCCCATCCATTTTCACTGAAGCGATCTTCTTCGCTCCCGGCTGTTTCACTGGATTTTGACTGATTTTGCAAGGCCCACAGAATGTTGTGTTCTATTGCTATAAAAACATGAAACCTCAGGGAAAAAGTATTTTCCGTTTTACAGCAATTAGCATGAGAATATAGCTAAGTTTCCTCATTATTCACAACAGTGGGGAAAAGAGCTTTTTGCGACATGGCCCTGGTTGATCTCTTATACTCTGCTACCACCTGCTGGCCGTTTTTGTAATAAATACCATTGCTTCAAGCATTCTCTTCAGTTCAGAGACTGCAAAGCCTTCTGTATGCTCGAGCATTAAAAAATACATAAAAAACGTATAAATATGTTGTTGCAATATTTAAAATAGAACGTATTTATAACGTTTTTGGGAGCAAATGAGTTAAGAAAAAAATATAATACGATATATTTGTTTTATAAAACAATAATTTTATTTTGAATCAAAATTAATATTATTATTACTATTTTTTTTCTTTGAATTTGTTTAATCCCATGTGGTGAGGGAAATTAGAATTTATCATTATTTTAGGGGGCGGGGGGGGGGTTACATGGTTTAGAAAATAAAATATATTTCAATACACTAAAGTTATTGCATATTATATAACTTCTACTTTCTAGAAAAAAAAGTTTATTAAAATGAATTAAAATAATATTATAAAACAATATATACTGTAGTAAAAACATTTTAAAATATATTTTTCTCAGACAACGAATAATGTTAAATAATAATCTTAATAGTCCTAATATATATATATATATATATATATATATATATATATATATATATATATATATATATATATATATATATATATATATATATATATTTTTTTTTAAATAACTAATTGTATTATTTTATTTCATTTTTTTAAGATATAGTTTTAGAAAAAGGTTTGGGGGGGGGGTTTAGAAACCTTTTGCTTTTATAAATTTTGGGCTAAATTTTGAGGGTGTTGCGGAGTTCATAGAAGTATTTTTTTTGTCAGAATCAATTGTGTTGTTGTTTTCTTCTTATTTATTTATTACTTATTTGTTTATTATTAACTATTATTATTATTATTAACTATTAGCTATTATTATTAACTATTAGCTATTTTAGTAGAAATGGTAAATATAGTATAAGTACAGCATTTTTGGAATTTGTAATTTAAAAGTACCTTTTAGGAAAAAGTAATTAAAAATTACAAAATTATCATTTTTGTTTAAAAATATATACTTCATCATACATATACATTTCCCAAAATAAAGTCATTCATAAAAAAAAATGTGTGTCCAAAATACCACATAATTCACGTAAAACAGACATTTATTCCCAATAATTCTTTTTTTCTAATTGTCTTGGTACCAATCCTTGTGGGTTGGTTCATCACACAGTAGAAGGAACGATTATTTAGTGACCTTGTGAAAGTCACAAGTCGCCCGCCTGCCAAACGTGACTATGAACTACACTGAGGTATCGATCACATCAAAAGATAACATGCTCAATATTTAATATCGCAGCGTTTGATGCTGTGTGTGTGTGTAAATGTGTGTGCGTGTGCTATGAAGCAGCATTGCATATGAATGAGGGCATCGTAATAGTCCACATACGGACGTGGCTGTCCAGACAAGCACAATAAAAGATTTATGAATTATTCCACGACCGGCTAACGAGGACACGCACGAGTTCCCCAGCCAGCGGACGTTTCAAAATGACCCGCACGTACGCACACACAAATGTTGTGTTGCCACACTTCATTTCTCCTGCCTATGTTCCCGAGTGGCTCGCTGAGTTTTGACATTTTATAAAATTTGAATGCTTCTCTAGAGTGATGAAAAATGTATGCAAGGCAAAATCCACAACTGCTGTCAATTACACACAAGATAAAAAAAGAAAGCACAATTACTACAAAAGTGACCAGCCAATCTCTCTCTCTTTTTTTGCTTTACAAACACACCTTGGCTGTAATATTGTCTGTGTGTGTGTGTGTGTGTGGGGGGGGGGGGGGGGGGGGGTTGGTCCCGAGCCACCATTTAAATTGGCTTCAAACCAGCACTGACGAAAACAAACATTTACAAAAGCACAAAGTATACTGCATTTTCCTAGGGATGTTAGATACCACTTTTTGTCTTTTCACACCGTCGTAGTTGCCGAAAGGGATGGATGGTTAACCGAAATGTCATTGTGATTTCTATTTTGGCTTCTCTCGAAAAACGATTCATGTGCAGCGTGTTTACAAGTTTCCTACGTTGTGAAAGGAACCTAAATGCACCATGTAGCTTGTAGCTAGCCCGAAGCGAATCAGTATGATTTTGCCATGCCTAAGCGTACTTTAAACTATTTAATGACACTCCGGATTGGAGTTAACTGTAAAACTAAAAACGGTAAGGACAATTACATACAGTGTGTATTTAAAAACAAAACATGCTTCGTTTTTAAAACATCGCTAGCCTAGCGCTAATGCTAGAGCATGGTATTCATGTGCCAAAGTAGTTACCCCCCAAAAAATTTGTTTCCCCTGCTGCGGGTATGCATGTTTTCAATAAACGCATGAAGAAGACATAGGTGTTTTTGAGTTTTAGAAACAAGGTTTTGTAACAAGCAAAAGTATACAGTATTTATCGCAGATAAACAAAAGAATAGCAAGAGCACGTTAGTATTCTGCAATGGACTCTGGGTGCATTTAATGACGCAGTAGGAAATCTCAGCATACATAGAAAAGCTCAAAGGACTGAGGAATGTTAATGTTTGTTTGGTTTTCTTCCACATGTTTAAGGTTATGGTTAGGAACAAGGAATTGCCACTTTCATGTGGTAAAAGTTATAAGATCCCGCGGCAGGGGATACCAATTTTTTTGTGGGGTAACTACTTTGGCACAATAGCGGATCTCATTCAAATGCTAACCGGAAGTTAGCATCAACTTTAGGGAGTAATAGTGCTTCAAATAACGAATATTCACACACAAATGTTGTGGAAACACATACCCACAGTAAGATAACACTACCCAAAGGCACACATTCTTCCCAATTTGTTAAAAATGAGTTATTTTAATAGAATTCAATCGCAACTTTCTTCTGTTCTCATTATAAGCGTGTATACTATGGATGCACAGCACCACACTGCCCCTAAGAGGCCAAAACGCGCAGGAACACCCAGTAATTGTTTTGCAATTACTGTTTTAGAATACAGTATTTTTTTTTAAACTTTTTTTAATTGACTTTAAAGATTCACAGAATTTTCTTTTCCTCAAAATGGAATGATACAAATATATCCAATACTTTTTTTTGTTCATACCAACACACATTTTGACGACATGGCATAAAATACAATTCCTGTGACTTGTGAAAATAACACATGATAAAATAAATATGATAAAGAGGGTAATGTAATGCTTAAGTTTGAAAATGAAGAATGAAAATGCAAGAGGCTTGAATTTGATATTTATAAGGTTGACAAAAAGTATAGTGCTCAAAAGTGTTCAACGTAAAGGGATGAATGGGTGTAAGGCTATGATCATAGTTTTGAGTAGTTGAGTTTTAGTAGTTGAGAAAAATATTACCATTTTAAAATCAATGAATAATCGTTTTTTTATTCATGATTTCAATCTCAATCAAAATAATCATGATGATCATTTTTCCCATAATCGTCTGGCTCTAATCATATAGTCGATACTGATGCCACTATTTCTTTTGATACATAACATTTCCAAACAAAAAGAATGACAGATAACTTTTAAGAAAGAACCAAATATAGCAAAATAGCATTTTTGCTTAAAATTGCATACATTTAATGGCAATTTTCTATTTTTCTAATTTCTACTTCCTGATCTTAAAACGGCCACAACAGGGCGGCCGATACTAGTATTGGCCGCTATCGTGAGCACCGATACTGTGAAATAAATCCAGATATCAGACTTTAAAAAGGGTTATTTTTAAGAAAAAGAAGAAATACTACTAATTTTATGTCAATCCTTTTTCTAAAAGAAAATGCTTGATTCTCCTAATATTTTCCCTTTTCCAAAATCAACATGAAAAAACGAGGCAGACTATTTTGTCCTTTTTTGACCGTGATCACCTCCCACCTCTCGCTGACATTTCGAGAGCTCCCGCGAGCTGCTGCTTTTAATTAACTTCCAACTGACAAAAATAAACATTCAGACCAGGCAGGGCGGGGGCGGGGGCGGGCCCGTCCCGCTTGACCGACAACCCAACACTCACCACTGCCAAAAAAACAAAAATCAACCCCCCCAAAATCCATTTGGACTCAAAAGCCACAAAGCGAGCATTTAATTTGCTTGTTAATTACTCATTTATTTCCTGGAGAAATAGGGCACAGCATTCCTTTAAAGACACAAACACCTTCAAAGGCGCAAAAAATAATAATAAATGCAGGAAATATGGCCACACTTGACAGCCAAAAAGAGCACCAGACAAATCCATACTTGAAAGGCGTGTGTGTGTGTGTGTGTGTATGGCACCACAAAGATGATTAGCCCACAATCCAGTCAATAAAGTGCCAGCGTACTTTATTGCTCGTAACGGAGAATCGTCTCACACACACTTGTACACGCATACACACACACACACACACACACAAGCTAACCTTTACTTACTGTTGCATTGTGACGAACACGGTGCTTATTAACTGGCACATCAGTCACTACTATACACACGTATAGAAAAAATAACGCCTTCTTCTTGGCACGTACAGTCAGTCTCGATTGTAGTGTTGCACATCAGTCACTACAGCTTAAAACAAAAAAACATTTAGCATTGTTATCACGTGACACGTTCTGATTTTGTTTGTTTGTCGTCAGGCGTCCCGGGTAAGCCTCACATCTCCGGCCTGGAGAATCCCGTGCAGGAGGGCGGCACGCTCACCCTGACCTGCACCAGCACGGGCAGCAAGCCCCCCGCCAGGCTGCGATGGTTCCGCGGGGACCTGGAACTCGAAGGTGGGAATTGTGTGTGTGTGTGTGTGCGCACATCCTTGCCATATTTCCGCCTGTGCGCACATGTCTCAGTGTGAGCTTGTGTGTGTGATTTACACCTTCACTTTCTGCGAGTGAATGCTTTTTCTTAATTGCTTAACTTTGATGAGAAAGATGGAACAGAACTTTTTTTTCTTGAGGTAAACTTTTTGAATCTCTTATGTCATGTCAAGGGCTAAAAGAAAAGACACACAAATAAATTGAGATTCAGTCACTAGTTTGGTCCCTAACATGTCAGAAAATTGGCAAAAATGTGGATAATTGTTTGTCAAAGTAAAAGCAAATGATTCAACAAAATGATAAACAGGCTGCTATCATGGAGGACAACAGAAATTGGAAAAGTTATTTAAACAATTGATCGATCATAAAAAAAAATATGAACTTGACTAGTTACTAGCGTTAGTTACTTAGTTAGTTAGTTAGTTAGTTAGTTAGTTAGTTGGCCACTTATTTGTTGGTTGTTGTTTTTCCGGGTTTGCAATTAGTGGTTAGTTAGCTAGTTAGTTTTTGTGTGGTTTACACAATGTGTGCCCAGCTGGTGTGCTGTATTTTTGCTTTTGAGATGCAAGTGACAGCAACCCAGCGGCTTTTGCAAAAGAGGATATAGTCGGGATAAGCATCCCGAACCGGCAATAAGAAGCCGTGCGGATGTCGGGATGAAGGGATGAAGGGACGAAGGGACGAGGTCGGACCCCCCCGTGACTGATAAACGGCGGGAAATGGTTGGCAAGGAGACGTCAGGAGAAGACAAATGAACTGACTTTCTATTCGGCTGTCTTATATTTCGACAAATTGCAGCCATGTGGCTTTTGACCTGCCTCGCTTGCTGTCAGCCTCTCCAGAATGTCCACATAGGCCGGTCTGCTACAGTGTGCTCACATTTATTTATTTTTATATTTATTTTTGAGAAAATATTAATTTTATAAACAAAAACAATGGTTTATTCTATATGTTATAAGATTATGAGAATAATATCATTTAAAAAAAATAATCAGGACATATTTTTTCATGCGAAAAAAAGTATTTTTTTTTCAGAAAAAGTAATATAATTTTTTTTTTTAATAATTTCATTGAAAAACCTGACAAAATCAAAATCATATATTTGATTAAAAACAAATGTTGTCAAAATAATGTAATATTTATTGTTATTAAAAAGTATTAGTAGATAAAGGTTTAGTTGTCTTTTTTTAATGAGCACCATGTTTAAAAATAAATAAATTAATTAATTAATTAATTAAAATACATTTATTGTAAATTTAATTTACTTAGTTACTTAGCAATAATGATTTAATCAGGCAGTTCATCTAACATCAGTTATTTGTTAGTTAGTTAGTTAGTTAGTTGATTGGTTGGTGCATAGGCCTGTTAGTTGGTCAGTCAGTCAGTCTAGTTGGTTGGTTAACTGGTCAATTGGTTATTTGTCATTTGGTTGGTCAGTTAGTCATTGCAAAACTTATCGCCACAGAAATTGGTACTGGTATTGGTTGTTTACTTTTTGAGGGTTATAACTCCACCTGCTGCTCTGGCGTGTCCTCTGTATTCATGGTTATTTGATGACTATGCATCTTTTGCTGTCACACACGTTCAAAGTGCTTTCATGATTGCATTTGTATGTATGAAGCAATGGCCGTTATTTGTTGCGTCCTAATGCTTTGGCAATGTTTGGTGTAATTATGGATCAGAATGAATCAAAAAAGAATGGAGTGAGGACACAAAGTAGAGGAGGAGGAGGCGCAGCCTGCCTGAGGACAGATTATCTATTCTTTCTCTTCGCGCTGCAACAAAGTCGATATAGCGAGCGAAGGAGCTAGCGAAAGAGAGATGGAAGAGCCCTCGCTCACGCTTCTACTTCGACAAATTGGATTTTTGGGGGGAGTTTATTCTCCCCCAAATCTGTGAAAGTTTTCTACATTCAAATGTGTCGGACTCGTCTGTTTGACTTATTATGAGATAGGGTAGACAAGGCGATGCCCAGTCCTACACTACATTTGGCGTTTTTAGAGCCAATATCAGAAAGAGGATTTGTTCCCTAGTTTATTACTTTTTTCATTCATTTCTCTCTATAGCTGCTAGTTGGTCAGCTGGTCATTGATCAGGTAACAGTTAGTCAGTTAGTTAGTTAGTTAGTTAGTTAGTTAGTTAGTTAGTTAGTTAGTTAATTTGCTTGTTACTCTGTCACCCCATTAAGTACGTTAGTTAGTTAGTTAGTTGCTTGTTACTCTGTTACCTTATTAAGTACTCTAGTTAGTTAGTTAGTTAGTTAGTTAGTTTGTTAGTTAGTTGGTTAGTCAGTTAGTTAATTTGCTTGTTACTCTGTTACCTTATTAAGTACTCTAGTTAGTTAGTTAGTTAGTTAGTTAGTTAGTTAGTTAGTTAGTTAGTTAGTTAGTTAGTTAGTTAAAGTCATTATTGATCACATTGAAAAAAGAATTGAGGACAGTGGAGGAGGATCAGAAGAGATTATATATATATATATTTCCTCTTAGCACTGAAACATTTAGCTAGCCAATTAGTTACTTTCCTACTTACGTATTTGTGTCATTTGTCTGTTAGTCATTGATCAGTTAATTGGTTTGTTAACTAATTTAGGAGTTATGTATTTACTAGGTTAGCTAGCCGGTTGGTTGGTTGGTTCATTAGGTGCTTATCTGAGTTGTTGGTCAATTAGTTAATGTCAATGTATAGCTGTCAGCTGGTTTGTTGGATAATTGCGTCTATGTGTAAAAACTTAAAGTATGTGTATGCGTGTGCGCGCGCATCACGCTATTGACGTGAAGATGGCGTGTGACTGTGTCCACATGTGTGTGTATGTGTCTACTTGAAGATAGAACGTGACAGCATGTGAGCGTGTGTCTGTCTGTGTGTGTAAAGATGAAGTGTGACGGAGAGTGTGTGTGTGCGTTTGTGTTAGTGACGAGAAAGCATGCATGTGTGGCTTCTCGAGGAGCGAATGACAGCATGTGTGTGTGTGTGTGTGTATTTGCGTATGTGTGTAGTCCCCGAGTGACAGCCTGTGTGTGTAAAGTAAGAAAGTGTGTGCGTGTGTATGCTTGCTCAGGATTCTGCATGAAGAAACAATGACACGTGCGTGTTTGTGTGTGTAAGGGAGAAGATAGCGAAAGACAGCGTGTGTATGTGAAGAGAAAATAGTGTGTGTTTGCGAATAAATGATGTGTGACTGTGTGTGCGTGTGAGCAAGAGAGATGGTGAATGACGGTATGTGATGAGAAGTGTGTGTGATTGTGAATATGTGAAGTGTGCGTGCATGCGTGTGTGAGAGAGAGAGGGAGAGAGAGAGAGTGAGTGAGATATAGAGAGAAGATAGCGAATGACTGTATGTGACAAAAAGAAATGTGTTGTTGAGAATAAATGGGTAGCGCACGTGTGTGTGTTTGTGAATAAATGGTGTGAGTGTTGTGTGTGTGTGTGTGGTGAGGATGAGAGGGAATTAAAGCCACCACAGAAGAAGAAGCAGAGGCAAGGTGGCTTTGCAGCTGACTAGATGGGAGGTGGTGTGGGTGTACAGCGGGTGAATGGGGACGGTGTCAGATGAATCCACGGGGGGTGGACGGGTTCGGTTTTTAAGTAGGAGCGACTGGAGAGCGCAACAGGAGAGGAGTTAGCGAGAAGCTAGGAAAAGCTGATGAAATGGAGACCGAAATCGGGAAAGCAGATTTAGATAGCAAGATGGAAGTGTGAGCGCGTGCGCGCGTAAAAGAAGAAGAGGCGAGTGGTAATTGAGAAGAATGAAAGGCTAAGAGCTGTGAGGAGTGTATTAGTTGTACCGCGTGAGAGCGCCATGGATCATTTAGTGACATCCTTCCATGTGCCAAATGCAGCATAATGGGGATTAATGGCCACACTTGAGGCCGAAATGGCAGAATTATCGTCCCAGGTTGTCATCATGTGGACAAGGCCAAGTGGGACATGGGGAACTCTTGAACGATGGCTAACGTGACACATTAAACCGGTGCGAAGGTGGTATAGTCATGAGCACGATGGAGCAAAAATAGGCGATGTCTTTTTAACTCATTCACTCTCAGCCATTTTCACGGAAGCAACCCCCTTCGCTCCCGGCTGTTTGACTGGATTTTGACTGATTTTGAAGGCCCACAGAATATTGTGCTCTATTGAAATAAAAACATGGAACCTACCAAAAGAAGCATTAGAGTCTCTTCTTTCATCAGGAAAAAAGGTTTATTTGTATATGTTTCCGTTGTGCAGTAGTTAGCATTAGAATATGGCTACGTTTCATCATTATTCACAAATCTGTTTAAAACACTGGGGAAAAGAGCTTTTTGCAACATGGCCCTAGTTGATCTCTTATACTCAGCTGTCACCTGTTGGTCGTTTTTTGTAATAACTACCATTGTTTTATGCATTCTCTTCAGTTCAGAGGCTGCATCGAAGACTTCTGTATGCTCTAGCATTAAAAAAAAACAAAAACATTAAAAACGTATAAATATGTTTTTGGGGATCATGGCGATATTTAAAATAGAACGTTTTTTGGGAGCAAATAACTTAAAAAGGTGTCTAGCAGATAGGTAACATCTCATTTAAAATGTTATGTGGCTGGCATAGTCATGAACACAATGGAACAAAAATAGGTTATGTCTTGTTAAAAAAATTAGCTGACAGGATTAGTCATGAACACTAAGGAACAAAAATATGTAACATCTTATCTGAAAGGCTATGTAGCAGGCAAAGTCATGATAACGATGAAGCAAAAATAGGTAACAAAATATTTAGTTGACAAGATTAATCATGAACACGAAGGAACAAGAATAGGTAACAACTTTTAGTAGTAGGACTAGTCATGAGCACAATGAAGCAAAACTAGATAACACTGTTTGTGGCAGGCATAGTTGTGAGTGTGATGAAGCAAAAGGGGTATGTGGCTGACATTGTCATGAGAACGGCAACGCAAGAATAAGTAACCTTTTGTTTTAAAAGGCTATGTAGCTGGCATAGTCATGAGTGCAACAAAGCAAAAATCGGTAACGTCTTGTTTAAAACGGTATGTGGCTGGCATAGTCATGGTAACGAAGTTAAAGTAGTTAACCTTTGTTTTTTAAATGCTATGTGGCTGGCATAGTCATGAGCAAAATTGATTGGAGCAAAAATAGGTAATGTACTGTTTAAAAATGTAGCTGATAGGATTAGTCGTGAATCACTAAGAAACAAAAATAGGTCTTGTTTCATAAGTAACGATGGGGACGAAACACGTAATCTTTTTTTCCATAGTGCATTTGGTAGGTATATGCATGAGTGTTGTTTAAAACTGATTTTGTAACGTCACATTCATATTCCAAAATTGATTAAATTAAAAGAAATAAATCTCTTAAAATTGTACACAAAATTTCCCAGATTGACAAATTCAAAGAAATATTGTGGATTTTTTTTCATTAAAAAAAAAAATCTTAATACCACATATTTAAAGGCACATATGAGCTGTTAATGATCATAGTTGGACAAAACAAAATGCTACAAAATGTTATCACCATATCCCAAAATGGGTTAATGTAAATTGTGCCAAGAAATTTTACACAAAATTCCCCCAAATTGTGTTTGAAAAAAAAAGTGTTCTTCCAAATGTTTCCTATACTGTATATGAAAAATAAGACAGACCTAATATTTCGTACTTGAGGGAACGATAGAGCTGTTCTCACTGATATGTCAAAACGAAAACATCAAAGTGTCAAAATAACAAGATGAAGTAATTCCCTTCCAAAACGTAACACTACAGACATTTTGCCGTCAATATTCTCTTGACTTCTTTTTTCCACGCTTCAAATCCTGCTGCGCTTTGGCGGATCAAAGTATTTTCCTCTCAGCTGCGTGGTTTAAAAAAAAAAGTCTATTTGGTTTCAGGAGAACCTCAGTTGGCGTACCAGTACAAAAAAAAAGCTTAAAATACTTACAAGCTTTATGCTCGGGGTCAAAAAAAATGACTTTCCTCTTCGGCGTGACGCAAACCACGAGGTGGGAAAAAAAACATCTTGACTCAGCGGTCAAATGTTTTGTTTCTGCCCCCGACAACTTCCGTTGACCTCGCGTTACGGATCATCGCCGCCTGATATCTGCTCTGGAATATAAAAAAAATGTTTTGTAACTTTCAAAGATGATGGGAACCCTGTTTTTTTTTGTTTTTTTTAATGCCGATTGACTTGTAATTATAGAGTAAAAATAAGTGTGGTGGTCTCAAAACACACGATGACAGCTCAGTTTTTTTCTCCCTGCTAATCCTGCTAACGTGACTAATTCGGTAAAAAGATGACCTCATAAATCAGACGTAATCCCACTTAATGGTGATGACTGTTTGGATTATTATTTGAACGCAATTTAGCAGCATGTTTTAGAACACTTTGTTGTCCCGCGGCCAAGTAGAAGCAACCGCCTACTATTTTTTGGACATGAAAGAGGATGGAGAAGTTGCCAAGGCGACCCACAAATTTACTTTTCCCCCCGCAAAAGATGGTAAAATTGGAATTTTAGACAGAAAATCTGCATGTTTCACCTCTTGTTTTTGTAAACAAGCAAAAGATGCAAATAGATGAGACCACCGTTACCCTTTTACTGGTGTGTTCCCCCTGGAGGGTTTCCGTGCACCCTTGTACAGTATATGAGGTCCTTATTGCAAAATGTGCATGTTTATTTAAAAAAAAAAAGAGAAATTAAGAAAATAGATCAAACAGAAATCTGAAATAATAAAAAATTAAATACAATAAATAATATAAATACATCATAATGCATTATGTAGATATAGATTTTTTTTTATAATCTATTATTTTTCTGGATAAAAAACACTCTTTGGGTAAAACAAACAAACAAACAAAAACTTTAAAAAATAATAATAATAAATAAACAAATACAGAAAAAAAAATGTATTGTGCCGTTAATTTTTTTTAAATATTAAAGGTTTTTCTACATCATGGATGCTCCACCAATCCCCAGATGAGTACGAAGAGCCCTGACTGTTTTACTCTGACTGCGCCTATCAGCTTTTATTTTCCCTTTATAGGATAGTGTGGGGACCCTGCACACTCCATAGTTTCTTTGGGGAGGGGAGGGGCGGGGCGGGGCGGGGCGGAGTTTTTCTTACCTCATTTTGAAGTCATATCTTCCTTTGTCAACTGTGGATGTCGCTTTAAGATCGTGCACGTCGTGCACGTACTCGCACGGCCACCATGAACGAGCCTGACACAGATGCTGCAGTTACGCTCTGGGCCAGAGGTGGCAGTCATGAGTAAAAGTGACAAACTGCAAAAATATCCTTTAGACACTACAGAGCGGAGGTAACATTTTGTTTAAAACACTTTTTTTTTTTTGTTTCAGCATTGGAAGCACTCATTGCTCGCCATAAAACTCTAGTAAGCCAGTTTTAATCAAGAGCATGACATTTGGTAGGGGTGTCTTTCATGATGGGAGCTACCAAAAAGTCTCAAGAAAAAACACTCAAACAACAGAAGTCTCTGATTGTTGTTTGAATTATCAATTTTAGTCAAATTGTGGCTGCTTCCACAGGTCCTTCACAAAAAAAAAAATGGGGGGAATTTTCTCCATGTGCTACCAAATTTGAAGCTTGCATACTGAACAGATGAGTGATATCACAGATATGTACATACGCCAGTGCATTGAAGCAGCCCGGCTAACTGACGGCCATGTTGGCAGGGGCAACGTTCCCATCAAAGGCAATGCATGGACATTGAAATCAAGTCCTAAAGTGCTCTTTTCTCAAACGATTATCATGAAGTTTACTTTTTTGTCAACGCCAAAATGTGTGCTGATGGTAGGGGACTTTAGAAAAAGCCCCTCAAAAAATGATCAGAATTGTTTTACCTGTTCAAAGTTATTCCTAGTTCCTTTGTCGAAATTTTACGACGTGACAGCATAATGTGCCGGCATCCTTGTTCCTTCGGTTTTCTTGCCATCCAAATGCTTTGTCACTTTTGCCCAATTTAGGGTCCCCATATATACGCAGCTCAAAGGGGACATGTGTTCATATTCTACGGGTGACGCCAAGTCGCCAACTACTGAAGAATTTGCGTTTTCGTCAATAGTCCTGGACAGAGAATGGTGGCAAAGTTCAATGAGTCGCCATTAAGCATGAAACGCTAATGAATGTTCTTAAAATTTAGGCCATTTGACAACATGAAATTTAATACCAGACATGAGTAGACCTCCAAAAGTCTCAAAAAGCCAGTCCTGAAAACACATTTAAAGGTTTGAAAAGGCCATTTTATTCTCAGTTTGGCCATTCATTCCCAGAAGCCCTTCAAAGATAAAACTCCTCTTGGACATTTTGAAAGTACTTTTTTTTTTGCTTTTTTGTCAGCCTTAGAGTTGGACAAATATGTTCTCTCAATAAAATGCCAATGGATGGCGGCTGCCTTGGTCTTGAATGTGGTGGCGGTTTAGAGGATTTAGGTAAGCAATAATAGCTCTTGTTATTGATGGTAGCCAGGCAAGAAAAAGATGAAAGAAGAAGAAGAAAGTATTTATATCACTTTACCACTGAACAGTAATTGCAGTTGTTCTCATACGTTACATACATAATTTTGAAGGTGTCATGATCAGGAGAACACATTTATTTTATTCTAATGGGATCCAGTGAAACTATACGGCATTTTAGATTAGCACAATCATCAAAGAAAACATAGCAATGCAGAAAATAATGACATTGTCCCTGTTCAGTCATTAGTCATATTTTGCCCCAAATTGTCCGTATTTCATAAATTCTGCCAAGGAATGTAAACTTATGAGCATGACTGTAAACACGCTATTGAAATTAAATGTACATTAAGATGGCTAAGGTAATTGAGGTCAAGATAAGATTTAGTATTTGAGGGTATTATTGTTCATTCCTACTCATGTTTAAGCAAGATTCAAAACGCATTGAGGCTCGTGGATGTCTGTGTTCGTCAAATGGAATCCAACTGTTTGCTGCCACTGACGAATATATTCGTCAAATAGGTTTTTCAATGAGTGGGCGTGGCAGAGGATCTCGTCCAGCTTGTCTATGAAATTTAGGTTTGAAACCACTAGGTTTAATAACCAACATATACCCCATTAAAATGGTAGTGTTTTGTTTTGTTTTTTTAGATTAGCACAGTGTTTGAGTAGAAGATTAAGATTAGCGGGTGAATCTTGGCTCGTCGCGTTGACACGATGGAAGTCAAACAAGTTTAGGCAACTCACACTCAAACATATTATGTATATTTATGGTGTAAACAAAGTATGTGTCACAATAGGTAATTGAAAGTGTGTCACAATTGTGAGAAAAATGACAGTTCATGGAGTTATGCGCTATGTGGAAAAGCCCATCATGTTCAATTTTACTCAAGCCTTGAGTCAGCGTATATTGCTGTAAAAATTCCTTGGATGTTTTTGTTTTAGAGTTTGAGGTGCCACAAAAGCTTAAAAATATATATATTAGCATCAACGTCACCGATCTGTTTGATATGTTTCTTTTCACACAAAAAACTCAGATCAACCCATGATCGACTGCTGATTACTAAAGAATGAGAACTCTATTTTGAAAACGACTGGCAGGGAATAAGTCATTCTAAAATTATGAAAGTATTTTATAGCTATGCTATGCTTGGTCCCTAAGCCCTGCGAAAAGAGAGGGCTCACTGTATATTATGTGTATTAATGTCACCAATTTCCCACTGATCTCTGAATGTCCACATCGAGAACCCAATTGATTTTCAATAATATTCTATCCAAGTTACTTGGTTGCCATTTTGAACCTTTTTTACCCCTGAACAAAACACCTCTTGTCGTCCTTGCTAATTCTTTTTGCGAGGACTTGTTGGCCGTATCCCTACGATCAATAAAGTCATCGCTAATGAACAAAACATTTCTAATCGATAGGATGTGACAAGCAACTACACCGGGAGTATAATTGAAAGCGAAGTCCGCTTCATCCCGCCCGCCGACATTTAGTCACAGCGTTAATTGTTTGTCAGCGTAGCACGCACCTGCGTTTTTTACGAGCCCTCCTTCCTAAAATGAGCTTTTTTTTTTTTTTTACCTTTTACTTTCTTATTTGTTTGCCGCATTAGTCAGCACAAAAGAAGTCAGTGGGAGAATATGGCCGGTGCATAAAGGCTTTGTTAGGTGAGGGGTATATGTGGCGTGGCGTGATGGATTGGGGAACAAAACACCCGGGGGCGCGCGGCGTTGCTGCGCACCAAACACATTTTTCATTTAATGGGAACAAATGGGCGTCGCCGTTGTGCCGCTGCGGCACAAAAAGTAGAACATTCTAATTAGTTGACAGTGGTGTATGGCATGGGTGGTGAACAAAGTGAAATTTTAAAGGAGGGGGGGCAAACTTCCAGAGAGTAAAAAAAAACTATGTATGTATGTAAATAAATAATATAAATATAAATAAATAATATAAAATTGCATTGAGAATTACCCCTCTTCCCAAGTGCTATAGTTTTGTGTTAAACAGCAAGCCATTTAATATCGAGCTATGCTCCGCCTACATGAAATGACAAACTCTAGCACTTAGCAATCAAGCGTCACCGTGTTTCTGATTAGATAATAATCTAATTATTAGGACAAGTCTGTCTTTAAGGGCCCCCTAAAAAATGACCAAAATTATGACTGCTTTGAATAAAAATGGCAGACGTGCCATTCGAATTTCCTCAAAAAATCATAAGCTAATGCTAATGTTCTGTGTCCTATGGAAAATCGTCAAACTTCGTTCCCATGAGCCACCTAAACACAATGATAAAAATCTAATTCATGGCAATTTAGTATCCCCTATCTGTCTAGTGTACATGGTTCTAATTTTGTAGAAACTGGGGCAAAAATCTCTTAGACGAGTTAATCTTTGAAGGACCCCTTGAAATGGCCAAAAAAGACACTAAAATATCTGCTCTAGTTCTCGTGTATTTTCGGACATGGCTTCTTCTTGTGACATTTTTGTCAGTCTACTAAAAATCGAAATTGCATTTAAATTTCACGTTGCTACATGAAACTGGCTTTGGGGGCTGAATTTTCCCCAAAAGTCACGAGCTAATGCTAATGTTCACTGTTCTATGGTCTTGCTCCCTTTTCAAACAACGACCAAGACTCAAATTTCATGTGGTTATGTTTTGCTAGAAATAGGGACAAAATATGTTGGACAAGTTCATCTTTGGAGGATCCCTCAAAATGTCCCATAATAATTTGCTGCCTACGTACAATGACAGAAACTCAAATTTCTTATCTGTCTAATGTACTGCACGTGGTTTTGATTTGGGAGAAAAGGGACAGAATCTCTAGGACAAGTTGATATTTGAAGTAGCCCTTGAAATTGCCAAAAAAGACACTAAAATATCTGCTTTGAACAAAAATGGCAGACCACTTGTGTCTTTTCAAATGTGGCCTCTTAAGACTTTTTTTGTTAGTCTCATGATAGGCATTGCTATTAACTCATTCACTGCCACTGACGGCTCAGTTGAACTATTTCTATTAATTGCACTTTTTTTTCCACTTTTGTTAACAAGAGTATGAAAACCTAGAATTTTTTTAATTGTACATTTAGAACAGATATCAAATTTGTGATTAATCGTGAGTTAACTATTGAACTCATGCGATTAATTACAATCAAAAAAATTATCGTCTGACGCCCCTAGTTTTTTAATAATCTTTTCTTTCTTTTTTAAATTAGGGGCATCAGGCGATTACATTTGTTTGATTGTAATTAATCACATGACTTCACTAGTTAACTCAAGATTAATCACAAATTTGATATCTGTGAAACTAATAGAAATAGTTCAAATAAATTTTTGACGTCTATAGCCGTCAATGGCAGTAAATGAGTTAAATTTCATGTTGCTAAGTAAAACTGCCTTTGGGGGCTTTTCCCCCCAAAATCATGAGCTCAAACTAATATTTAGTTTTTTATGGCGAGTCATCAAACTTTTCTGCCTTGCTCAACAAAAAAGGCAGATCTCTCGTGTCTTTTCGAACGTGGCCTCTTGAGACTTTTTTTTATGGCTCTACTCCTGATAGACATAACTATTAAGTTTCATGTTGCGAAGTAAAACTGCAACTCAAATTCCGTGTGGTTATGTTTTGCTAGAATTTTAGACTAAATGTCTACAAGACCCCTTAAAATGGCACAAATCACCTTAAAATGACTGCTTAAGACTTAAAAGGGCAGACGTCCTGTGTCCTATCCTTATTTGTACATCTACTCATGATATACATGTCTACCAAATTTCATGGACAGTATCTGTAGGATCATTTAGTTTTTGAAGATCCATAGGAAAGTTGCCAAATAGGCTAAAATGGCCTGTGACTTTTCAGTCATATGTAGTTTTGATTTTATTTTATTTTTTGTGTCTAATCACGATAGACAAGATTTAAAAATGTCATGTTGCTTAGGGAAACTAGCCTTAGAGGCTATATTTTCCAAATCCGGTGTGGTTGCTCATTTGTCGCCCCCTTCTCCCCACCTCAGGCCGGCCGAACGTGGTGGAGTCGGTTCCCGACGAGCCCACGTACAACGTAAGCAGCGAGCTGACGCTGGAGGTGAGCCGCGCCGACGACAACCAGGTGGTCACCTGCGCCGTGGACCACCCGTCACTCGCCCCGGGGGACAAGAGGAGCGATCAGGCACTCCAAGTCTTGTGTAAGTTACCTAATGGGCAGTGGTGGGAAACATACCCTCACTCTGTACTTAAGTAGAGGTACAGATACTTTTTTTTTTTTTAATCACTGGTAAAAGTAGAAGAGTCAACTCCTGAACTTAAGCAGAGTGGCTAGAGAAGCCAGAAATGGTACTTAAGACTTGTGTGTCAAGCAAAAGTAAAGAGCTGTGCTGCACATAGGAGTGCTTGTTGATAAAACTAAACTAAACTAGTGAGTAACTTCTGATTTATTTTCTTATCAGCATGAATGGCAAATAGACATAGACATTTTTAAAGTATTGTGCAAATCTATCTATCTATCTATCTATCTATCTATCTATCTATCTATCTATCTATCTATCTATCTATCTATCTATCTATCTATCTATCTAGCTAGCTAGCTCGCTAGCTAGATAGCTATCTATCCATCCAGCTAGCGCTAGCTAGCTAGCTAGCGGAGATATTGAGAGGGAAAAAAATCATGTCATGTGGTTGTTTTTTAAGAGCAAGCATACATAAGTAAAGTACAGATACCTGAAAAAATCTAAAGCACTGTATTTAGAGTGTATAACAAAGTTTATAGTTTGTAACAAAGTATTTGTTCTTTGTTTACTTTGATGCTTCCCATCACTGCTGTTGGGTGAAAGTGTGTGAGGATGCTGGGAGAGTAAAGGAACCACTTTGTAGCCGAGGAGTGTGACCCGGCGTGTATACATTCAGGTGGCAGGGCTGCCATCGTGTGGCCCTCTCTGGTAATGCCTTTTTGTGTAAGGGGGGGGGGGGTTCTGGCTTATGTCATCGTGTGAGGCGGCTGAGAGATGCGAGTCGATGGAGATTGGGTTGAACGAGAGTATCTCCGTGGTGCGCATGCCTGCACTCATTTCAGTCCTGTTACATAACTCTGTGTTTCTGCATGTGTGCGTGCGTTGTTTGTGTGTGTTCGTGTGTGTGCGCGTGTGTGTGCGCGTGTGGGTTCTTCATTGACAGATTCCCCGAACGTTCAGATAGTACCCGAGAGCGATCTGCCTCGCGAGGGGGAGAAGTTTCACCTCGAGTGTTTGGGAAATAGCAACCCTGAGTAAGACAACACACACACACACACACACACACACACACACACACACACACACACACACACACACACACACACACACACACACACGTTATAAATGATTAAAACACCAGTCTAGTCACAAAATGCAGCGCCCCACTCACTCGTAGTACAGTTCCACCTCCCAAGCTGAGGTTGTGTGTCACAACAATGGCAGAGATCTAAACTGAAGAAATGTCGACAAAAATATTTTTTTTAAAAACGAAGTTCATTGATGTTTGGGAAATATATTGAGCTACCCTGGTATGTTTGATGTCAATAATGGATTTTGATCACCACACCTGCAGAGAAGTCTGCTTCATTGCTTCTCCTCAGAAAACATCAAAATTGAGTTCCGGCTATTGTTCAAATTCCACTTCTGACACCAATTACCCGGACACAAAAAGACTAGTGATGCACCGTATATTCGGCCACCGAAAATTTATGGCCGAAAATGGCAATTTTTTTTCATTCAGACGAAATTAAATTAAAGCCGAAAAAATATGGCCAAAATGTTGTGGTGACGCAAGCAAAAAAAGTTTCAAGCAAGCATCTGTTTGAATTAAACAGCGAACGCGGGGTGAGTGTCCGCCTCGCTTCTCGCTGGCTTTTCACCGTGTGAGTTTGCATCGGTCGGTCGCAGCAGCTCCCGGGGTCATTGATAGGGGCGTCGCTTGGCGTACAACATTTAAGTGGATCAAAAAAAGACAGAACTGCCGTGTACTGCACTACAGGTGAGCCACTCTTTCTCCTGCAGCGCCTTCCCTTTTTTTTTTTTATAAGAGCCCCTCGAACACTTTTTCACCGACATCCCGGTGGCTGTGCTAAATACTTTAGCTAATACTAGCCCTATTGCTATCAACAGTTTTAAACACGGAAACACTTACCGCTATCTCCGGGTGGCGACAGACCTGTACAGGACGCCAAGTGTGACTTTGCAGTCCGTTCCTGATTAGCTGGTGCGAACTAATGTATTTATGTATTTTTAAACGTTGGTGAATATGTGAATGTGCCGATTTTAAGTGCGCCGCACCTTGTCCGGCCGCACGCATCCGTCCCCGCCTGTGCAAACTACATTGACTATAAGGTGCAATCGCACCGCTAGAAAATGCTCCCTCTTTTGGTGTTTAATGTACCATTAGCCAACATGTCTGCGAAATAAATAGTCAGTGCTAAATAAATATTTTATAATAATATTATCATTTTGATTAATTATAATAAATGCAATGATAGTAAAAATTGGCTTCTTTTTTCGGGGGGCGTTTCGGTCCACAGAAAATGTTGTGTTTGGACTATAGAAACACACATACTACCAAATGAAAGATTGAACTCTCATCTTTCATCAGAAAAAAAAAGTTTGTTTCTATTCCTTATTCCGTTCTTCAGTAATCAACAATAGAAAATGGTTAGTTTCACCGAAATGCTCTGTTTTGAAACAAAAAACGGAGAAAAAGAGCTTTTTGTGAAACGATGTTATTTCATGCACTCTAGTGAATTGTACACTTCTTTTTGTCCATGAATGATGCCACAAACACCTAAACAGTGCTTTACTTCTGTAAAACGCTTTCACCAACAATGAAAAAGTGTTTTTAGTTTGCAAAATACGTTTATTTCCATTCAACAGTGTAACAATTTGACAAAACAATTTCGCAAACTATTTACAAATGTGTGCAACTGTGGTACTACTTACAATTATGTGGATGTTTCAAATACAGTTTTTCTTTTTGTAACGCTCTCCTGCGTGCAAGGAGAGGGAGCAGGATTCGCACAACAGATTACTTTCACTTTCATTGTCCGTTTCGCGTGCAGACGTTACACTTTCTTGACGGCCATTTTTTCCGGGGAATAAATAGCACGTAGCAGACTGTACCCACTCCTCCGATGAATATGCATTGGACTCGGGGCACTCTTCGTCGTCCGATTGAACGTCCGCCTGAGCGTGCTCGCTTGTGCTCCGCGTTTTCCGGTGTCAGCATCGCTAGCCCGTGAACCTTTATGACGTCGTCATAGTCGCCGCGTCAACGCTTCCAACTTCGCCGTCAACCTCGGAGTCACCATCATCATCATCGATGATGATCATCGTCGTCGTCAATGTGCTCTTTAGCGTTGAAAATTCCCAACTGTGAGCTGCTTGCAACATTGTCCGCTTCCTCCTCCATCTAGCTCCGCCTAACGTATTCTACTGCCGCGTCAATGCTTCCAACCATGGAGTCACCATCGTCATCATCATCGATGATGATCATCATCGTCATCAATGTGCTCTTTATCGTTGGTCGATGCTTTTCGTCTTTGAAAAAAACGGCTCTAGCGTGAGCTGCTTGCAACCGCCATTATGGCTTCTTCAGCCATTGTCCTCAACACTCTAGCCCCGCCTCACGTCTTCTGCTGACGCCCACCCGATCTTGTCAAAAGAGAGTCATCGCTGCCCTCTAGGGGCCAAAAATAGTCATTAGGCTCACTAGACCTGCTTGAAACTTTCAGCACAGCTCCGCAAGGCTTCCCTGCACCCGTTTCAAAAAAAAAAAAAAAAATGGGTGGACGTCTTTTAATGTCTTTGGCGCTCCTCCGTAGGTTTTTGCAGAACGTCATTTAACGTCTTTGGCAGTAAAAGAGTTAAGGTATTCGGTGTGAGAAGTGGGATTCAATCCCATGCCACCCCATGTGGTATTGGGTCGAGCATCTGTGTTTAGCTGGGTTACAATGACTTGTCAATTCAATGAGCCACCACCACCCCAAGTTATTTGGTATCAGAAGTAGGATTCCATCCAACTCTGCCCATGAGCTATCTGGGTGGCACTCTAAGCTATCGCTAGCCAATGTGTTGATAGTACTCATTTCAGGTTATGTAAACAATGATACAACAATCTGATTAGCTGTCCCGAGGTATTTGGAGTCAGAAGCCGGATCAACAAATCGAAACAGTACCCCACTGATCCACTAGTTACATGTATTACCTCATGTCATTAACCCAAAGAAATATTAATCGGCCGCCTGTGGGCAGATAAACAAAATATACACAATGTATTGCAAAACTCACAAACACGGAAACACATCTTGAGTCAAATACACACTCTCTTTCCTTGTGGCCTTTCTGAATTATAGATGAAGCTTCTCGCCGCCCGCATTCATCGATCCACTCTTTCCCGTCCCTCCCCTCCCTATTGCCTCACCTGCCGCCAATTTGCGCCTTTCCATCTTACCCCCCGCCCCCCATCCCACCACCACCACCACCACCTCCCACTTACGTCCTTCCCTATAATGATCTCTACTTGCGCCTTTTCCATCATAGCACAAACACACATACTCCCTGCTGTCAGTTTGATTGACAGATGGATCAGATAGTAACTGGGGGGTAGGTGGTATGGGATGATGGGGAGGCGCTGGTGGGGGGTGGGGTGCTGAAATAAGTAAAATTACTCAAGGTACTAGGTGTCAGAAGTGAGATTTGAACTAGCACTTAGTTTTCTTTACATTCTTTAATCCTAAAATAAGGTTTTATTTTAGGTAGGCAGGTTGGTAGGTATGCTGGGTGGGTAGGAAGGTAGGTAGTTAAGGAAGTGGTTGTTTAGGTAGGGTAGCTTGGTTGGAAGGACAGTCGGTTGGTTAGCCAGTCGGTTCGAAGTTGGATCTGGTAGGATTGGTGGGTAGATTGGTCGTTAACTATTGTAGATATACTGTGACTAAATTATTTCGATAGGAAAGTAATTTGGTCGGTAGGTAGTTATTTAGCAGGGTAGGCAGGTAGGTATTAGATAGGTAAGTGCAGTGTATCGGGGTAATATGTAGATTGGTAGGAATGAAGGTTGATTGGTCAGTTAGTTGGCTGGTGGGTGGGTTTGTTCAGTTGGTAGATAGGAAAGACAGTAGGTCGGTCAGTTGACCAGCCTATTGGTAAGTATTCATTTAGGTAGATAGGTAGGTAAAATAGTTGGTTGGCCAGTATTTAGGTAGGTTGGTAGATTAGTATTATATATAGGTAGTTAGGTAAGCAGGCAGAAAACAGTTGGGTCAAAAATAACCCAACTATTGGTCAAAAATGGACCGATCCTCTACTTGGGTCAATTTGACCCAACTTTGAGTCAAGAAATAGATTTTTTTAGTGTAAAACAACTCATAAACATTGATCAGATCCTTTACTTGGGTCACAACATTTGGTTATTTTGTATAAAACGACCCCAGAAAGTTGGGTCAAATTGACCAATTAAGTGGATCGGTCCATTTTGTATCCACAATTGGGTTACTTTTGACTTAACTGTTTTCAGAGTGTAAAAACAAGTTGGTTGGCCAGTAGGTAGGTAGGTTAGTAGGTATTGTAGGTTAGTAGATATTGTAGGTTAGTAGGTATTGTAGATAGGTAGTTAGGATGGCAGGCAGGCAAGTACAGTAGGTAAGTTAGCAAAGTAGTTGTTTTGGTAGAAAAGTAGGTCGGTTCGTAGGTAGTTGTTTAGGGTTCGGTAAGTAGATCTGTAGGTAGGTAGATTAGGTCTATCTATAAAACTATCCATCTATATCTGTCTTTGTTTCAAGTTATGCAGATGTAGTACGGTAGGCAAACATTGTTGGCAGAGGTAAAAACAAAACTGAGGATAATATTCATAAGCCATAATAAAAAATAATTAACAGTCGCATAAACGTTAATAATCCCAGAGAAGAAAGAGGGAAGAGGGTCTCCTGCTGGCCGTAAAAGGCGATGGGCTGTTGTTGTGCGAACCCCCCATCCCCCACCGTCCCCCACCGTCCCCCGTCCACCGCCATCCCACTTGCAGTGACAGATCGTCTGCAATTAAGCAAACAATTAAGTCGGCATTTAGCGTCTGTAAGTGGCTGTTATGAAACATTACGCTCAAAAGTCAATGTGCGTTTTATGGTCCCGGCAGCGGCCTGCTAATCGCTCGGATGTTGCCGATGCCGCCGGAGGGAGAAAAAAAAAAGCAGCAATACAGGTCAAGAGCTTTAAAACGCTGATTGTTGCATTTTTTTTAAGGTGATTGTTGCCCTGTAAGGGAAAGAAAAAAAATATCCTACAATGAGAGCAAATGCTGCACTTTTTTTCTTTGCATTTCAATGCACTTTTTGTTCACGTTAAATCAGCAAACAGTAATGTCACACTGGGACGTGTCAGTCAAAAGTGGCTGGCTAAAGTCAAGTTGAGATCAGACGTGTAGATTACAGATGACAGTAATCCTGATACTTTCCTGTACAAGTACTACACGCAACAGGTGAAGGACGTGTCAGGCTTTAGCCAGTTTAGGTAGGACAAGAAAAAAAGGCCAGTGATAGGTAGTTGTGTAGGTTGGTAGGTAGGTTATGTAGATTAATAGGTAGGTTAGGTGGGGGTAGTAAAGGAAATTAAGTATGTTGGTAGGCAGTTATTGAAGAAGGTACATTGGTAGGGAGGGAGGAAAAGAGGTACATAAGTAACTAGTTATGTACAATAGGTAGGTTGGCATTTAGGCAGGTAGGTTATGTCAGTAGGAAGGTGGGTTGGTAGAAAAGTAGGTCAGTTGGTAGTAAGAGTATTTAAGGGTCTATTTCACTGGTGGGCGTTGCCATGACTGCTGTGACTAGTTAGTTAGTTAGTTGTGGTGACCAAAATGGCTCATTATATAGGCTATAAACATCATTTCAACACATTTCCAGCTGCCAAAAAAGGAGACCAAAATATTGCTTGCGTTCTCACCAGGGTGACGTCTCATAGTCATGGAGATCAATCTGCCCAGAAGTCGCCACCATGTGAAAGAGCAAAGGTGTCTTAATTGTTAAACTAGGCAAGCTTGGGCTCAGTCATGGGGTCTCTCAGTTAGCTGGTTTAGTGCAGACAGTAGTTTTTAACCATGTTGGAGGTACTAAACCCTACCCCGTTCCTATGCACATTCACCGAACCCTTCTTTATTAAAAAATGAAATGTGATTTTATTTAATTTTTTTCAAATTCAAGACATAGGTATGGGGTTTACTGGAACATGGTGAGTAGTCTTATCATCAAATCTGGCTCTCTTCACCTTGAATTCAAAGAGTGTTGTGTTTATTTATTTACTTAAGTTCCTTTAGTTTTGCTAGTTAGCCAGTTGCTCCTGACTAGAATTGCTTAACTTGGCATTGCAATTCCTGCAGTTAATATGCTGACTCCCATTACTCAACATTTATAGAAGCACTTTAAAACAACCACAGCTGTTTGCTTAAGATTTAACGCAAGGCCAGCAGATTGAATGGAAACAGCAGAGGGCCCAGAATTGAACCCTGTGGAACACCATACGTTCCGTTATACATGTAAATTCCTATTGCGGAAATTTGTCCCACCACTTTCTGTTTTAGCTTGACATAGTATGAAGGTATTACAATAATAAAGAAATCACACAATCTACCATCACAACAGCCACAAGTCGACTACTGAGCGCACCAAATTCCCTGCAGTCCAGATAGGCCAAGAAATGTAGCGTGATCACCTGCAGCCAATTGATAGCCAATCATGGTGTATCATTACAAATCATTTGAGTCAGGTGTGTGTCGTGACCTCCGCTAAACCCCTGAGACTGACTCAGCGAACCCATAGGGTTCGATTGAACCATTTGGTACCACTTACACGTGACCTTGACAGTTGTTGAAGGTGATGTTTAATAAAACTTTAAATTGGTTGAAGATTGTTTCTATGTTTTGGAGTTGCCTTCTTCCTGGAGTTACAGCCTTCAGGTCTAATTGAAGCTTCTTCTTCTTTTTTTTTGTATACCCTTTTTTTGTGGGCGGCGGGGCACTCTTTTCGTTCTCCCAGGCGTCCCGGCTGGCCGTCATTGTAATTACCACCAAGCGCCTTAAGGAGCGTCTCATTTGCATAATTGATTCTTTTATCGAGGAACACCGACGCTATCGCTCTCATCACCCAATGGATTTTTCGCTAGCATTCGAAACGCCAATCTTTGTTCTCTTGTCCTCCCTTAATCCGCCCTCCTCTCCCTCATCCATCCTTCATCCTCTCACTTCTTCATCCTGCCTTTCATCTTCTCGTTTAACGGCTGTCCTGTCCTCTCATCGTCTTGTCGCCTGCTGGCTTTTGATTTCATTTTTACTCTCTTTTTGAACTTTTTTCCCCTCTATTTGTGGTTTCTAGGCCGTCGTCCTATATTTGGGATAAGAAGGACGGAGAGCTCCCCTCGCTGGCCAAAACCGAGGACACCTTCCTGCGCTTCGAGGCGCTCAACAAGTCGGACAACGGCGTGTACTTGTGCTTCGCCGACAACGGCATCGGGAGCAGCGTCGGAGAGTATACGCTGTTGGTGCAAGGTACGATTTCCGGAAGCTTTTAGGGAAAGTTGGAGATTCTATTTTGAGGTTTTGAAGGGTATTAGGTAGGTATTTAGCCAGGGGGATACTGTATGCAGGCAGTTTTTAGGAACTGTAGGTAAGAAAGTAACAATCAGCAGGAATTTTTGGGGAATGTTTTAAGTATTGGGGATGATCTGTAATGTTTTGAAGGCAAGGTTTTCCCCCAGAAAATTTGCTAAATCTGCCAGTGATGGAGTAAGACCAAAAATCTGCCAGGGTTATTTTAGGAGTCCTTAGTTTAGCCTCAGGCTAAAACTAAATTTTGCAGTGTACACCGAACAGTTCTTGGTTTTGTGCCGTCATATCCCTTGTATGTAGATCAGTTTAGATAAGTAGGTAAGTAACGAATAGTAAGAATTTTTAATGAAAAGTCCTGGATTGTTTTTCCATCTTTTTTTCTCATCTAATTTTCTTTCATTTGTTTCCTCTTATCCAACCGCGTTGCCTTCGCTTTACTTCCAAACGCTTTTGCCTCGCGCTTCGCTCCCCATTCTCTCCTCTATTGTACGGTCCGCCACCTTTTCTATAATTGCGCATTTTCCCCGTAAAAGATCCCACTGACCCCACGGACTCCACAAGCTCTCCTTTTACTTCCACGCCCACGTTCTCCTCTGTGGTGACCAATCCCACGTCCTCCCCTCCTGAGCTTTCCTCCACCGAGTCCCCAACCGACACTCCGTCCACTGCACCGGTCACTACTGCCGCCTCTACTGCCGCCTCTACCGCCACCTCTACCGCGCTTTCCAACGACCTTTTCCCAGACTTGACCGTTAACCCCGACTCCTCCGCAACACCTCCAACTTTCTCCCCTTCCACCCTGACTCCCTCAGTTTCCGACGGGCTGAACGGACATGTCACCCCCACAGGTAAAAATGATAATAAAAAATAAAAATGACATCATCAAGTGCGAGGCCCCTGCCCACCATGGCAAATAAATACACTGTTGCTCAACTTGTCGCCATGGAGACAAGGACTTTGTATGCATGTTGGGATTTCACTGCTGTTTTTCTTTCTTTCTTTCTTTCTTTCTTTGTCCCTCCTTACCACCACACCCACCCGGTGATAATCCCTGAACACAAAACCATGACACACACACACGCATGACCACACACCAAACAATCATCCCATCGTTTCCTCATCCACTCACCAAGATGCTGCTGAAAACATCGCAGGTACAACCCGCACCTGTTTGTCACTTGATTGTCACCTGGCTTGTACAAGGCACAACTTGAGTGTCACAATCCGATGAGGTTCAAGAGTTGTATCAAGATATACTGGTAGATGGATCAGTTGATTGTTTGGTAACAGAGGTGTCAAATTCCGTTCCAGAAAGTAAAAACCCTGCCACAGTCTGGCTTTCTACTCAACCGGCAGGTAACGAGCTTCCCAGGAGCATTACGTCCTGTAGCTAAAGCCAAACTGTGGCAAGGATTTTACTTTTTGGAACCGGACTTGACACTTCTGGTTGGTAAGCAGGTTGTAGGTTCTAAGGAAGGGTGGTAGTTAGGTATGTATTTAAGTACGTAGGGTTATCCTGTGGGTATGTAGGTACTAAGTAGGTGAGTATATGGTAGTAAGATAGGCATGTATGTACGTTGCAATTTAGATAGGTATAAATGTAGTTGGCTGGTTGGTTTGTTGATTGGTAGTTTGGTAGGTAGATATCAGAGTATAGTTAGGTTGGTCAGTAGGAAGGTAAGATGGTGGGTAGGTGTGTCAGGCAGGTAAGTATGTAAGTAGTTGGTTAGGTTGCTTGGTTAGTTGGTCAGTCGGTCATAGATCTCAGTTGTTACGAAGGTTGCTTAATTAGTACAAAGGTTATTGTTCAGTTTGTTAGGTCATGTGGTTAGGTTGGTTATAGATCAGTGGTCAATAAGGTAAGTCAGGTTGAGTAGTAGTGGTGAGGTGAAGTTAAGTAGGTCGGGAGTTAATTGGGTAAATGCAGTAGGTAGTTGGTCAATTGCTTAATTTGATAGGTTGGTGGGTTGGTCGTAGGTTGTTGATCAGTCTAATAGGTAGGTAGTTGGATATGTATGAAACTAAAAAGGTTGGTGAATACAGTAGATGGGTAGGTTGAATAGTTGGTTTGGTACATAGGTTGTTGGTCAGTCTGTCATAGATCTTAGTTAGGAAGGTAAGGAGATTATTTGGTAGGTAGGTACAAAGGTAATTGTTCAGTTGGTTGGTTAGTTCGAGTGGTTGGTCGTTAGGTTGGTCATAGATCAGTAGTATGGTAGGTCAGGTTGAGTAATAGTAGTGAGGTGACGTGAGTAGGTCGGCAGTTAATTGGGTAAGTACAGTAGATTGTTGGTCAATGGCTTAGTTCAATAGGTTGGTGAGTCGTGGGTTTGTTGTAGATTATTGATCAGTCAAGTAGGTAGGTAGTTTGATATGTACACAACTAAACAGGTAGGTTGGTGGGTACACTATATGGGTAGGTTGTGGGTAGTTAGGTAAGACGGGTTGGAAGGAAGGTAGGTAGGTAAGTAGGTACTGTAGGTAGTAGTTAGATTGGTAAGTAGCTGTTACAGAGGTTAGTTGGTTGGTTAGGTACTGTACATTGGTTGTGTAGTTAGGCTGGTAGGTAAACTAGTTGCCCATTTTGTTTTGGGCACCACTGTCACCTACAGGATGACAGTGGAACCACAACATTTTGCACTCACCAACCAGTCAGATGGACAAGATCATTTGGCCTTGGCGGAGGTCTTGCTGTTAATACGACTCTTGTATTGATCTCATTTGATTGTGTACTGTTGTGGCCTGCGAGTTGATGTGCACTTTCATGTTGTTGTGTGTTGAGTGTTCCCCATTAAGTCTATTTCTTTGTGTGTGGTCTGCGTGTCTATGTATGTCTATGTGGTTGTGTGTTTCTGTCAGCACACACTCACATAAACGCACACAGAGTGAGTAATGAATGTTTCATGGCAACACACGTTCTACCAACACATGACCCTTTGAGTGGTACCGGTCAATTACTCTGTGTTCAGTGTGTGTGTGTGCGTGCGCGTGTGCAAGTGGGATTAATGGCCTCATTGGCAGTCTCGCCTCGTCAGCGCACCCCCGTCACCTCCATGCCGTGGTGTGCGCTTTGTGCATGTGTGTGTGTCCAGATGAGTGGTGGAACGTATAAATACTTTTAACTGCACTTTGATGTTGTCAGAAATATTGAGCGCAAAAAAAATATTATCAAAACTATAAAAATTCATTTTTGCTGATTCTGGTACCACTTTTTTTTTGTTTAGACTGATATCTGCACAAGTATTCAGCCTTGATTACTCTCCATTACCAAGTAATGATACCACTAGTACTTTTGAGACGTAACGCTTCAATTAACACAATGACCGATCATTTTAATTCTGTCGGACAAACTAAACCGTTATTCAACTTTTTTTTTTGCTCCAAAATGGCCACCGCCGCAACACAGTTTCACGTCCCCCAATAATGACATCACTGATAGGTTGTATTCCATTCCGTTTCTCTATTGTGTAATTGTGTTCTTGTGTTTTGCTTCTCTCCTACTTCCTCATCCCCTTTTCCCTCACCTCACCTCCTCATTTCCTTCCTCGCTTCTTGTCCATCTTCACCTCCTTTCCTCCTCTCTTTTCTCACCTCCTCGCAACCTCTCCTCACTACTTCACCTTCATCACCTCTCCTCATCCCTTTCTCCCATGCTCTTCTCCTCACCTCGTTTTCCTGGCCTCGTCAGACCCCACGGCGATGTCGACATCATCGGGGGTGGACCACGCGGTGATCGGCGGCGTGGTGGCCGTCATCGTCTTCATCCTGCTGTGCCTCCTCATCGTCTTTGGGAGATACCTCATCAGACACAAAGGTCTGGTGCAGTCACACACGCACACAAACACTTGTTAGGTTCTACACAAAGAAAATATGCGGGAGACAGAGACATAGCCTGACCTTAACTCATTCACTGCAATTGATGGTTGTACACGTCAAATATTCATTTTACTTATTTCTATTAGTTTAACATTTTTTTTTACACTTTTGTTAACACGAGTATGAAAACCTAGAATTGTTTTATTTTACATTTAGAACAGATGTCAAATTTGTGATTAATCGCAAGTTAACTCGTGAAGTCATGCAATTAATTACAATAAAAAAATGTATCGCCTTACGATGCAATTTTTTTTTAATAATCTTTTATCTTTTTTGTAATTAGCGTCAGGTGATTAAAAATGTTAATTGTAATCGCATAACTTCAATAGTTAACTCACAATTAATTATAAATTTTATATCTGTTCTAAACGTACAATAAAAAAACTAATTTCTAGGTTTTCATACTCTTGTTAACAAAAGTGGAAAAAATGTTAAACTAACAAAAATAGTTCAAATGAATTTTTGACGTCAATAGCCGTCAATGGCAGTGAATGAGTTAAATAGCAAAAATCTGAAAATAATTGTTGCCATGAATAAAAAAAAAAAGGATAAGTGGGGGATCAAATATAGCTTTACAAAATGGCATAAAGATATAGATAGTGATACTGTATTTACAATATGGTTTTTCATATCATTAAATTTTGATTATTATCATGATTTTTGTTTCTATTTATTTTAACTTCCAGTTTTAAAGCATATTTGCTTATAACTAAAGAATCTAGAGATTAGTTCCACATTTTATTATCATAGAAATACTGCAAATTTAAAAAATAATAGCAATATGAACTTGGAAAAATATGATATGTATATAAAAAGATTGTATATAACAATTTTAATTTTAATAATAATAATAATAATAACAAATGTAATAATTTTAAATATATGACAGCAAATGTAGACAAATGTAAAAGCATGTATTTTGGTGTAATATAGTTAATTCTAACTGTGACCAGCAGAGGGCAGCGTTGACTGCATTACGAGATGCTCCAAAAGGAGAGGCTCATATGGTAAAAGCAAAGAAGAGCTATACACAATGTTAGAACAGCTGTGTGACAGCAAACGTTATAAACAAACATTTTATTTTTGTGTTTTACAGATTTAACCAAATAAAAACTGAAAGACAAACCAAAGCGGGGCAAGAAAAGATCGACTGATTGGTTGTTGTCACGCACATTTCTGCTATAGTTGATTTAGTAAATACAGCTATTTGAACTGAAATTTATTGTGATCATTAATCACAATCATATCATCGCCCATATCAGGTCAAATTAAAATAACTTGAATAAGGGACAATAATTTTCACACAAAAAAAGGGGGGAATTAACAATGAGGTCCATTTAGCTGTCTCACAATAACATCAGCATTTTCCCATCCTTGTAGAACTTGTCTGTTGTGAGGTGCACACATTGATACATTTAATAATCATCATCTCTGAGAGAATATAATGAATTTTATTCCAAATTGTTTAGGCTTTTGTCACTTTGATCATCACGATTATTTTCATCCATATTGTAATCACTATCGTTAATCGCAATTTTTCATCATGTTAGTGAATATGTCTGCATTTTTACTGCACTACTTTTCAGCAAACAGTTTTTAGTGCAAAATGAAACTTTAAAATGATCATTTTCGAAAAAACATTCAAATTTCAAAATGACCGAGGGTTAAATGAATAAATCTACTATTATCTTGTGTAACGTCACTCGCCCTGAATCCAAAACAAATCCAGAGAGTGAATGTTGATCCCTTTCGAAGAACTAGCACCTCATTATGAAGCTTCTCATCTCCAATTTTTGCTCTAGATGGGCTTTTGCTTGTTATGTTCGTCATCTTAACGAAGCCTTAACCATGTTTTGTCCCGCTGGTGATGGCGAACTCCTGAATGACATTAAAATGTGATTAATCCAGGAGGCTTAATTTTTGTCTGCAACTCTTTTCATAGGAACGTATTTGACCCACGAGGCCAAAGGCTCGGACGACGCCCCCGACGCCGACACGGCCATCATCAACGCCGAGGGCGGAAACTCCGGAGCCGAGGACAAGAAAGAGTACTTTATCTAGGGAGGAAGAGGAGAAGGAAGGAGGAGTGAAGGAAGGAAGGAAGGAAGGAAGGAAGGAAGGAAGGAAGGAAGGAAAGAGGAGGAAAGAACTATCTTCCGTTTTGTTTTCACCACACTCAGTTGGTTGAGAAAAGGGCGAAGTTGGGGTTGAGGACTTTGCATCGATACAGGGACGTGAGAATTGCACTGAGACACACGCATACGCACACACACGATGACTTACTAACACGTTATTGTTACGTTTGGATCCGGGCGACCCTTTTTCTAACCAGCTCCGAAATTGTAACTCACATTCCTTCCCGAGCCCTTTGCCACATTAACCCCACACACACAATCCCACCAACATCCTCACCACCCCCACCTCAAAGAAAATGGTACGAGCCACCGTGACCCCCACCCCAACCGAGGCCCCACCACCTAGACTACACACATGTACACGTATAAATATATATATAATAAATATATATATATATAAATATAAGCATTCTTTTTACTGGACGGAATCGGTGTCGAGTGTGCGCGCCTGTAAATAGAAAACTGAAAAAGAAAAAGAAAAAAAACGCTCCTCGCTCATGTATCCCACTTCCTCGAATACTCTTATTGCCTGTTTTTATTACATGCGTGCAGAGTCTCTGAAAAAGGAAAACATAAATGTAATAATATTAAGAAGTACCAACAATGGCGTTGCATTGTAAACTAACTTCAACTGCAAATATTTGTATTGGTTTTCTTCTTGTTGCATTATTTTGTTTAGTTTTTTTTTTTTTTTTTTCATGGAGTGTTGGGGCCTCACTGAAAGGAAAAAATATATTTACTCTGACAATAAATTTTGATATTTTTAGGTGCAAGTAATAATTTAGGGAAGAAAAAAATAACACAAAATGAAACAAATTTCTCTCAAAAAGTAACTTTTTTTTCCAGAAAATTTTAAATGACTTGAGAATAAATAGTGCAATTGTAACTTTTCGAGTTAAAATTAATTTAAAAAAACAAAAAAGACAAACATGTTGCATAAAGTTGTAGTATTTATATAAATTTGATGTTTTTAGACAAAAATACAATTTAGGTGATAAACTTTATTCTTATTGCTTTATTTTTTTATACTTTTAAAGTAGAAATATTAATATATGACGGTCTGATATAAAGTCCTAATTTTCAAAGATTTTTTTTTTATGAGAATAAAGTCATAATATTCAGATAAGATGGAGTTTTATGTTGTTGTTTTTTTCTTTTGAGTGTGGCCCTATACTTATACAATATTTTAAATACTTTTTCGGGATGTGTGTGAGTTGCGTGTTTTTTTTTTTTTGTCTTCACTTTGCCCAATAAACCAAACTATCGCTGAAATTCACCCATTAATCCACTTGCAATAAAACAGAGGGTGTCCAAACGTTGGTTATTAGCTTTTCAAATGTACAAGGAAGGATGCACAATAGAAATAAACAAAAAGATTACTAAATAATCCAAACTGTCAAAATTCATCAATGACATTGTTGTTCACCCACACGTACATATGATACTGTAATACAATATTTCATTCAATACTTTGTACAAATGTAATAAACAGAACAACTAGAAATAATCCACAAAGTAGAAAAAATATTCAGGTGGAATATGCATGTCAAATGTAGACACGTCATATGAATATGCAAACGCTTCTTTGGCCACTTATTCATGTTGCCTGACACTTTGCACATTAGAAATTACCAGTGGGACCAGAAATAATCCACAGAGAAAAGAGAACATGACACACGTGACCAACAATCCAGCGACCAGAAATAATCCACACACACAAAAAAACACAAAATTACTTGGAATATATTATTTTGCATTATAGACACATATGGATAAAATTATTCCTTCTCTTGCCATTTATTACTGATAACTGCCACCTGCACAATAAAAATAACCACAAACACTCAAAATAATCCACAGAGTAAAGAAAAATGAATGAGAGTTTTGTCACACACATATCATTATATAATTGATGCAAAAGTGGCTCTAATCAGTTATTCATGATTACCGCCAATATATACAATATAAATGAACGGAAACGCTGATATAATCCACATAGTAAAAAAAAAAAAGTTGCTTGGACGTGTGTGTGCAATATAGACACATACATGCGATGGCTTCTGGTGCCAGATATTTCTGATAACCGCCACCTACCATAATTGAAATAACCAGAACCACTCGAAATAATCCACAGAGTTAAGAAAAAAGTCCATGACATGTTTGTCATGCACGTCATCATATAATTAATGTGAAAGCGGATCAAACAAGTTATTAATGATAACCGCCAATGTCCAAAATAGAAATAAAGTAATCCACAAAGTAATTTTTTTTTTGATCTGACATATTCAAAGTGTGTGCAATATAGACACATCAATGTGAGGGATTCTGTTGCCAGTTATTCCTGATAACTGCCACCTTGCACAGTAGAAATAAACACAACCACTCAAATCACAGAGTAAAGAAATAAGTCCATGACACATTTGTCACACAAAAGCAGACATTACAACCGTGCAAAATGGAAATAAACAGAACCACTAGAAATAATCCAAATAGTCAATAACAACAAAATCCATGACATTTTTGGACATATCATTATTAGTTACTGCAACCACACTTCATGCTAGTTATTTATGATAACCACTAAGCAGCCATCTTGCACTACTCGAAATAATCCACATTCACAGATCTCAGGATGGTCCACGGACTGGACTTTTTGGGCACCCCTGTTTTAGGCTCATTGGTCCATCCCAGCAAAGGATTCCTGTAAATGTGTACCGTTGGCTGGGGCAAACGTGTGGAAAGGGAAGCTAATCTGGCTAAGAGGTTGCGGGCAGCGTGCCAACGCTGCGCTCCCGCTTGCCGGCCACAAAGTCATTCCACAACTTCAATGTCCTCGTCTTCGTCTTCTGCCCGCTGCGCTCGTCCATTTCTTTTCATTCTTTAATCAATCAGCCCCGGCTGCGTCCTGATCCACCTTCTCCCTCCCCAGCCTCACCCACGCGCTCACCCTCCATATACGTGATTGATGTGCCCCTTTCCTGGCAGGATGCCCCCCCCTCTCCCACCACTTTATAGACAATAGTGTGCATGATTGTACGTTTTTGTACAGGTGTGCTTGGAATGGATGAGTTTGGTGTTGAAAAACAAGTGCAAAAATTTCCATCACATGTTGTAGAAAGTCTTCCCGGAGAGTGAAGCTGGTACCCCTGCAAACGCTACAGTGTCCCAATACTTTTGTCCAAAATCCACATTTTCTTTCAGTTGGTGTCCCAATACTTTTGTCCAAAATCCACATTTTGACTTCCTGCATGTGACTCAATACTTTTGGCCACACTCCACATTTTCACATTGTCACGTCCTGTTGTTGTCCCGACACTTTTGTCCAAAATCTACATTTTCACTGTCACTTCCTGTCTTCACTTTTCTCTTCATTGGATGTTCCAATACTTTTGTCCACATTTTCTTCACATGTCACATACGTGTCCCAATACAGTTATGTTTTGTGTGTGTGTGTGTGAAATGTTCAGGGATTCTTCTTTGTTTTACAGTCAGCCCCTTACCCTTTTTGTCATGAGTCCCTTTCACGCTGCCTATTAATGCTGGCTCGTTTTTTTGTTTGTTTTTCCGTGTGAAATGTACTGACATGGGCTGCTAATTTCCCATCTTCAAAGGTGGTATCAGAGACTGTATGAAATTAAATTCTGCAGGGATGTTGAAGGCAATGCTGCCTCCCTGTTATCCGTGTGAAAGACCCTGCCTGTCAAAGCAGGCATTTTTTTTATCCGTGCATTTGCTGTTTTCTGTATGAAAGGTACTGACACACACCAGTAATTTCCTGTCTGTAGGAAGTATCACAATGTGACTGTGTGAATCCTGGGTAAAAATGGATGCTGTGTCTCTATGTAAAATCACATAGTTGCCCTGGAATTTCACACTTTCACATAAAACCCAGCAAAACTCCCCACGCTCAACGTTTCCTCAACGTTACTCAAAGTTCCCATCACAAGCGATAAGATAGCGACTGTGTGAAAGGAAATATAGTGGGTAAAATGGATGCTATGTCTCTGTGTCAAAGCGTAGGTAGTTGACCAGAAATTTCATGCTAACACGAGCCCAGCAAATCTCCCTGTGTTTGCTGTTTTCTGTATGAAAAGTACCAACACAAATTGCCGATTTCCCCACTTGAAAGGTACAAAATGGATCTGTGTTAAAGTGCAGACAGTTGGTTTGAAATTTTACTCTTTCACACACAAACCAGCAAAGATTCTCATGTTTGCAGTGTTAAGTATAACATTTTCCAACACAAAATTGAAATATTCCCAACTGCCTGTCGATGCTGTTTTTTTTTTTATATCCCTTGCTGGTTTGTGTGTCAAAGGCACAAAAACAGACCTCTAATTTCCCATCAAAGCCGTCTTTTTTCCCACCATTTCTCTGTTTTCTGAGTGAAAGGTATGAACAGGGACCGCTAATTTTCCAACTGCATGTCAAAGCCATTTTTTAACCCCTCAAATACAATTTTGTGTCTTCACTGGGTTCTATGTAAACCCCCGTCATCTTTCTTGTTGTTTCAGTCTCGCCTGCTTTTTTCTCATGGAAAAACCTGCGTGAAAGGAGCTACCAACGACGAGGTAGCCTAGCTAGCAGGCTAACGTATGCTAAACTAACCACTACAACAAAAAGTCAAAAGTCAGGCGAGTTGTAGCAATTTTAGCGGAACTCAACACTTAATTTTTTTTATCCACCGTCGCTGATGCCTGCAGACCAGAGGGGGCGCTGTCGTCCCACGCCCAAGTTTAAACGCCAAGAAGAAGAATTAGCTACGTCGTGCTACCCAAAAAAAAGTGTTTTGTACAAAAACAAAAAAAACTAAAAAAACAAAATGCAAAAACCCAGCGGACCTATATTTGCCTGTGATCAGTTGTCCTGTCTTTCGTCTTAGCTAATGTGCTAGCATGTAGCTTGCATGAGAACCAGTGGGGTGGTGTGTAGTGTAGTGCGTGCGTGCGGGACAAAATGGACGCCATCCTCTTGTCTGCAGACGCGGTTCCGAAATAAGTCTTTTTGTTGTTGTTGTTTGTATTAAATTATGTCATCCCTTTTCTGTTGTTTTCTTTGAGTTTTTAGACGTTTAGATGCTCCAAAAGTTGTGCTGTAGATTTGTTTGGGGGGTGTTTGTAAATAGTATTTCATATCACGACATGTACGTTGATTGGACGGATGATGATGATGTCACCAAGCTGCATGCTGTGGTTGGCTCCTAAGTTCAAATTGTACTTATTTCAATTTAGTTTTCTTTAGTTTTTTTGTTTGTTTGTTAAAATTCCAGTTTTTGGTTGTTGACTTCAATAAAGATGCAATTGGGTTAATTTCACTCTTCTTTGTCCGACATTTTTTGTGCTTGTTTACCCAAAAATTGGGCTTTTAAATATGACGTACAAATGGCGCTACCAGGTTTAAGGTTCTTCACTTCTGTAATGTCAATTTGTGCGCTTTTTTGTTCGTGCGTATTTTACTTTTGAAAAGAGAAAACTAATGCGCAATGACTTGTAAATATGCCACAAGAATGGAACCAACACAATTTTAAGTTAATTTTTTTTAACTATCCAAATATTTGTTGTGATTATTTGACTAAAACAAAATAAAGGTGCTGAAACACCTTTTAACCCAAAAAAATTTTTTTCAAGTTTTACTCCCACACTTAATAAATATATATGCCTTTTTTCTTTACTTATTTTACAAACAAAATGGCTCTACAATAGCTTTAAAGTGCAATATCCATTAAATGTGCTATGTTGTACTTAATGTACTTAAACTTAATGTACTAGAAGTCACTTTAAATCACAATTAACTTATAAATTTGCCCAAAAAATATATGAACATCACAATTTGTTTATGTATTTTAATTTGGACTTACTTTTTTTACTTATTTAAAAAAGAACAAAAGAAAAAGTACAGTTGGAATAGATTTAAACAGAATTTCTTTTTTTAGATATGCTGCAAAAATTGTGTTTGACAGAGTTTTAAAGTTTTTTGCTTCTGTAAAATCATTCTGTAATACATATGTGTGCCTTTTTGTGATAATTTTACTAGATTTTTTAGAATAACTTTGATTAATATATGTCACAAAATAATAATACTACCAGTTCGAATATTTCTATTATGTCTATATGTAATAAACATCTGAGCCTTTTTTTAATTTCTTTTATTTTTCTACTTTACTATTTTTTTGTGGAAAAAAAAATGTGGCACAAGAGGCAACGAGCAAACTTGTAAACGTGCCACAAAATGGTATTAGTGTAGTTCACAATATGGCCAACAGAGGGAAGTACAGTCCAAAGGAAATTTCAACGTGCTCTGTTGACATGATTTTATTCATAAAAATCTGACAAATGTTTGCATTCCTCTTTTTGTTTAATTTATAGTCTTGTTCCAACAACACGTGACAAATATTAGTTTGTCAACAGTCAGGTGCTAAAAGGCTGGGGGGGGGGGGGGATGGGGGTTGTAGCTACTGCTAAGTAATAAATAATAAAATAATGAATTATTTTAATAATAATAATAATAATATTTTTTTTATTTTAATCATATATACATACGTGTTAATTTTTTAAAATCTTTTTTAAAAACACAGGGTGTCCATAAATTCTGGGTACATGCTAAAAACACATATTTCTTAAAACAATTGTATTCAATTGTAATGTTGATAAATATTTTCAACAGAATTTCCATCATTTCAATGCATAATTCGATGTGCTTTGCAAAATTCAGGTGAACTTTACTTAATGGAGTCGGTTGAAGGTTAAATGATTCTGCAATTTTACAATAAGACCATCCTTCTCGTCCGCTTAAGAGTATCAAATAGATTTTTTCTTCTTTAGGAAGAGCCATCTTCATTCTGGGGAGGAACAATAATATAAATAAAGAGTGAAATCCACTATGTACCCGAACTTTGTGGACACCTTATAGTTTGACTTAACAATATAGTTGGCTGTTTTACAAATTATCCGGTTATAATAAAAAAAATGTTTTTCAGTGCAATGTGTTCAATTATTTTTATTTATTTACCGTTACTTTAACTTTTCTATTTATTTATTTTTTCATTTTTGTGTCTATTTTTAATTATTTGATATTTTTTTCCTTAAATATATTTTTTGTATAAATATCGTTTTGTATTTCTACGTCTTTTCAATGAATGGATTTATTATCACTAACTGAACACGTTGGAAAAATGGATGGATGGATTGATGTCCATCTCCGAAGTGAGGTTTTCATAACGGCCACCCGAGGGAGCCCTTTTCATTCTTGCGGTCTAAAACTGAGCTTTGCAAAGGTGAGGGGAAGGGTGGGGTGGGGGGGGGGGGGTGATGAGGATGATGATGAGGATGTGGGGGGGATGATGATGGCGCGAGGTGGGAGGGAGCCTGCTGAGGAAGAGGTGGGGAGGGGGGGAGCGAGAGCAAGCTCGTGCGCCGCTCAAACGCCAGCAGAGCGCTGCGAGGAACGGATGAGCTTGAACGCAACATTTCAAACTGCACGCGGATGATCAAGAGGAGGATTCTTTCTTCTCTTGTTTTGAATTTTAATTATTGATACAAGTTAATAAGTCTCGCTTGGCCTCTCTGATGAGTGGAATCCGGTGGGACTTGACGGAGGCGCGCTTGGCGGCGGCGGCGGTAGGGGGCGACGACGTGCACGCGCGCGGCTGAAAGCATCATGAAGCAGCCTTTGTGGATCTTAACTTTGCTCATCACTTTGCAGCCAGGTGAGCACACGCACTCGTCTCGCAGTCACCCATAAAGTTACATTACCATCCGCTGCTTTTGTTTCTTTTGTTTTACGGAACACCTACTCAGTTTGACGGTGAAAGAAGCGCGATGATATTGTCAATATTTTCATCAATAATGGCGACATGACAGCTTTGAAGTAGTTTGGATGTGCTTTGTGGTGCGCCCCACTTTGCTTTTAAGAGTCCTTTGCGTGAATGGAGAGATAGCGACACAACAGTTTGGTTGGGCACATTGGAGCCATGGTGGAAAAACTCGTGTGAATGGAGAGATGATGGCGACGTGACATGATGGTTTTCGGGTGAATCAAGCTCTCTGTCGTGACCTTTACCATGAATGGAGCAATGATAGTGGCATGGCAACTTGCAATTGTTTTGCACAGTGGACCAATAATAAAAACATCCGTGCATGTGAATGGAGAGATGGTAGCGAAATGGCAGTTTTGTTCGCAGAACTTAAAAAAAAAAAAAAAACGGTGTCTTTTGGGAATTGCATTGGTTGCGATTATGCATCACGCGTGTTTTTCAGAGTTTGTGTGTGTGCGTGCGTGTACCTGTTTCACCACCTGGGTCCGCACCACCACCGCGGCCCCCGGGTGCCGTCGTGGTAGTCCGCAGACGCTGATGTGCGCCGACAGCTTGGAGACGGCCGCGTCTTCTTCACACGATGAGGCCTGAACTAGGAAGCGTTGCATTGTGGGACGTGACGGAGCCCTTTCGCACTAACCTGTAAATCGATCAATGTTGTGGGTGAAACTGAAAGGTACCGACGCAGGATGAGATGGCGGAGTCGAGACATTAATTTGCCGGATTCAGCGGTAGTATCTGAGACGTTGCAGTAGCCCTTTTAAAAAAAAAAGGAGAAAAAATATTATTTTGTATTTTTCTCTTCTTTCTCTTTTTTCTTCTTTAGAATTTTATATTTTTCCTGCCATTTTCTGTGCCGTCGTTCCAAGTCAGTCGATTTTCCGTCTTTAGAGGTAGTTTCAGGTTCTGCAATCTGCGGACTGTGAACACCTGAGGTAAAAAATTCCTGCCCTGTTGGGTCAAAATCAGTTAATTGCCTGTCCAAGTCAGTCAATATCTGCCAATTTCACTCTTAAGATGAAGTCGGCCCATGAATTTGCCGGCTAAAGCGGTAGTATCAGATTTCTAACCTAAGCCCACTGTCCATGAAAGCTTGGACTGTCCCGTTTGTATTATGATGTTGTTCCATATAAACAGACCCAACATTAGATGGAAATGGCCCCACTTCAATTTTGCGTCTTTGGGGGTAGTACCAGATCCACGCTGGGCAAGAATTAAGTCAGCCTGTCAGAACTGTCCTTTTCCTTTTCAGTGTTGCTGTGAGAAATATCCGCATTTGGACGTAAAGTGGTATCTGAGCCGTAACGTAGGCGGTAAAGCACCTGTGTGAACTATCAGGGTATTCCGCTATGCCTGATTTTTAAGCTAACACTTGAGACTCATATCAGAGGTGGACTCGAAGCCATAAAAAGCAGGAATCACCCTGCTTTTATTGAATTAATTTATTATTATTTTTAATAAAGAGCATCAAAGTGGCTGTGAAGTACGATGTCAACAAAAAGGGCGAGAGAAAGAGTTCTCTCTCTCTCTCTGTCTCTCTTTCAAGTATTTCTCCCCAGTGCTCGCCGGGCCCTTCTGAATGGACCGCCCACGAGAAAATCCATTGAGACGCGCATCTTGACGAATAACAACCAGCAGCGCTTGTTCAATCAATCGCATCCTTCTACAAAAGATCATAATCACACGCTTTTCTTTGTGTGTTAGGGAGACAGAGAGCGAGGGTGAGAGAATGTGTGTTTGAATGCGCGTGTGTGCAATTTAATTATTTATACACATTGCAGTATGTTGTAACATTAAATTTCAAGGTACGTATCGGTGATGTATTGTATGGTCAGGTTTGGGGAGTAACGGAATACATGTGCCGCCGTTACGTAATCAGATTGCAAAAACAATGGAACTGTATTCCATTACAGTTACAGGAAAAAACATGTAATCAGGTTACCGGTACATTTATTAAAAATGGGGATTACTTTGAAGGATTACAATTACGATGAGAGAGAGACAGTGAAAGAGGGCGAGAGAGAGAGACAGAGTGAGAGAGGGAGAGAGAGAGAGAGACAGAGTGAGAGAGTTCATTTTGCAGTTGATGTCACACATCGTCATCCTCATTGGATGACTATCTATCTATCTATCTATCTATCTATCTATCTATCTATCTATCTATCTATCTATCTATCTATCTATCTATCTATCTATCTATTCATCCATCCATCCATCCATCTATCTAATTGTGAGGGGTGGTTGCTTTCAGTGACAGTTCAAAAACAGCATATGGCTTTCATTCAATCAATCAATCAATCAATAGCCTACATGCTTTTTAATTACACAAGGATTATTGCTATTTGTAGGCTGCCCGGGTCCCTATCACCCGCAAATAGCAGGGGCACATTGTATAGAATATATATTGTGGTGATATTTATTTTTATTTTGTCTTCATGAGCATACTCAATATTGGAGTAATCCAAAAGTAATCCAGTTACATTACTTTAATATTATGGTACTTGGATTACGTTACTAACTAGATTTTTTAGCAGGTAACTTGTAACTGTAATGGATTACATTTTAAAAGTAACCCTCGCAACCCTGGGTATGCTAGGAGGGTTGGCGAAAAATATCGCTAATTGTATCATCAAGAGGGAAGGTACATATTGATAATAAGGGGGGGCTCAATATCAATTTTGTGATATGCAGTGGCGAGCGGTCATAATGAGCTATTAATGCAGTGCATGCCCAAACCCTTCAATAAAATCATGTCCTCTATTATACAATACCTTAGTTCTACTGTTTTGGTCTTAAATTTCTGTGTAACTTGTCCTGTTTTCCTCGCGGAGAGATTGAAAAGCCGACAGCTTGTTTCGCGCATGCGCAATGAGAAATCAAGTTGTGTTCGTTCCGAGAGCTTGTTTCTGTATGTGCGGCAAAAAGCTGGCAGGAAAGCATCTTATCTGACAACGCACATGCGCATAATTGGGTTACTTGACTTGTTCTGTGGTAAACAGTCAGTGGTTCAGTTCATCGCCGAGTCACAATGAGTGCCGTTTCCCCGAAGAACTTTTGAGGAAAAGAATATCATTTCAAGTGGTCGTCCTACTCCTGAAGAAGTCTTCACGAAAACGGTAGTCACCACAAGGCTGAGCTTTAGCGTTCGCTAGCTCGTCAATGGCAACTAAAAAGCGTGTCGGGCGAACTCAGTTTACGCTACCATTCGCCCGGATGGCGACCTGAAAATGATTGCGGTTGGAAGAGTGCACACAGACTCGCGCTATAAAACTACGTTAATTTGGTGACTGAATGGAAAGAGGACGACACCGTTAGCATGAGTTCACTTGCGTTCGCTGTGGCCGTTAGCATAGCATGTAACTTCGTCGCGATCCAATCACTGCAGATAAAAGCCTTCGATCGCCGCAAATAGTTTTAAATGGGGATGGGGATCCCTGCCTGTGCTTGTAGCGGACATTGGGTTCGATTATCTGTGCAGTATTGTCAGCAATCAATCTCCTATTTATATGTAATCACGATGCTAAAATCCATTCATCAGCTATGACTTTCTTCTTCGGCTGTCTCAGTGAAGTACGTCATTACGTGGATGGCACCCAGTGCGCCACCCGGTGTTCAAACTGCGACACCACAGTTTGTGATGAACTCTAGATAAATGTGAGCTACTGTACTCTTAAACAGACTTGAAGCACTCATTGCTGTATCCAATGTAATTTAATTCCTTGCCTTGCTAAATCTTATACAACCACATAGTTTGAATGGGAATTTTATGTGCGCTAGATATTTTTCTTGCAGTTTATTAATGTATTTAGTTTTTTTAAATAATTTTGCTTTTGCTTCATAACTCATATTCCACAAATGTAATATTAATCAAAATGTCATGTTTAGACTAGTGAGGTCACAAATAACACAATTTTTAAGGTTGACTTCCTCAGTGGAGAAAATTAGACATCTTTCTGGGTGAAAAAAAAAAAGCTTTCTACATAAACAAGTCCGTTTGGGGCTTTGCATCTCCACAGTCATGTCAACAAACAGTATCAACATGATAAATATTTGTCATACATCATACTCTGTAGTGTTGATTTCATTAACGAAAACATACTTTCGTCAATACACATTTTTCATGGGACTAAAACCCACATTAATAAACAATAACTGGGACTGAATTAATATGCATTTTCGTCGACTAATGAAGACGAGACGAAAATGAACTTTGCTTAACTCATTCACTGCCATTGACGGCTATAGACGTCAAAAATTCATTTGAACTATTTCTATTAGTTTAACTTTTTTTTCCCACTTTTGTTAACAAGAGTATGAAAACCTAGAAAAAAATGTATTGTACATTTAGAACAGATAGAAAATTTGTGATTAATCGTGAGTTAACTATAGAAGTTATGCGATAAATTACAAAAAAAAAAATCACCTGACGCCCCTAAATTTTAATAATCTTTTCTCTTTTTTTTTCAACACCAAAAAAGATTATTAAAAAATGTCTGGGTTTTCATACTCTTGTTAACAAAAGTGGGAAAAAAATGTTAAACTAATAGAAATAGTTTAAATGAATTTCTGACGTCTAGAGCCGTCAATGGCAGTGAATGAGTTAATAAAAAATGGACTAAAATCTATGGACATTTTAGTTCATGAACAAAAACAAGATGAAAATTATACGATTTTGTAAAACCTTGTCTCTGCTCATCTGTAAGTGTGACACTGTCATGTGACACAGTGACACCCCCCCTTTCAAATTTGAAGCTAGCGAGTGCAACATGCACAACAAACACATGGGACAGACAGGAGGTCGCGATGAAATTCACGATTCACGATGAAAGGTAAAAGAAATAGAGTAAATTATAGTTATAACATAACACGAATCCAACGGCTATAACGTTCCAACAATAATGTTAATCCGACCGCTAACTAATGTTGCCTAACTTACTAGCTAGCTTGTAGCATGGAGCCACAGTAGCCACTTGTTGATATAATGTAATTGTGTGTCAAGTTGTTTTTAATCAAAAAGATGAGAGACATTTTTATGTGAGATAGTTTTAGATCCGAAATGTTCAACATAATCTGCCGACAAACAAATATATACAGGGGTAAAATGATTGTCCTCACTAAAACTAGACAGTTGACAGTTTTTGTTGACTAGTTTATAGTCGACTAAATACAAACAGGATGAGCTTGACTGACTTATGATAAAAACTAACAAGCATGATTAAGACTGTACTAAAACTGAAACTAAATTTAAAAATGTCTGATAAAATTAACACTAGCATTCAGGATGTGACAAAATATCATTATTGTGATACTGTATGTCACAATGCCTTGACAAATGTCAAGGATGACATCATAGCTAGTGTGTAGGAAAAAATACTGCTTATCATATTGTATGGTGTTTAAGTATCAAGATACAGTTTAAGCACGCCACAAAAAATATCAACATGTGATAGAAATGATCAGATTGCTAAATTTTAAGAACGACATTGCACTATTAAAAAATATCAACATGGTGATGTACAGTATCAATACTAGAAGGGGACAAAATATCGATATCTCATTTCAAATCACGGTGAACGACATGTAACACCGCCATTGTCATATATCGTATCAGAAGTGGAGATAACGGCGTCACCCGTGCAATCGCACTCCTGACACGCGTGAATTGAAACACAAGCTGGCGGCAGCGTGGGTGGCGACCAATCCCGTCTTTCATCCTATCTAATCGTCATCATCATCCATCGCCGTTTACAAGGGAGAAAAGCGAGAAAGCGGGATATTTCCACCAAAAGGAAGAAGGCGCTTGCTTGCGCGAGAGAATGAAAGCGTTTGCAGCAGCCAGTTCAATTACAGATAAGGGAAATACGTCGGGGAGCGAGCGCTAGGTGCTAAAACGTTCAATTGCGGCCGGGACGATAGCGCGACTGGAGGCCAGACGGAGATTAGCCGGCACTGATTCAATATTAACAACGTTGCCGCTTAAACGTCCCCTCGGTGGAACGTGTTGAAATGTGATGATATGCTCATTTAGATGACGTTTAATTAAAATGGTCAAGTGTAATGTGACGTGTCCGCAGATAAAAGTTACGCTCTTGAAAAGTTTAAATAGAACTTTTGACGCCGGAGCCCCAAAAGATCAAAGCAAAAACGATTGGCTTTTAAGTCAAAATTAACGAGACACACATTTGGATAATGTACAGCAATTGTAAAGAACATCATACATTTATAAAAGACCACTGGTAACGAGAAAGAATATTGTACTTTATAGTACATTGTTAGCCTAATAGCATTAGCATTAGCAGTTGCTTATCGCTGGCGTCTGGCCAAAACCCTGTACCTCAAAATCATCACTTTTCAGGAGACCCCAAAATACGGCATGTTTGTTCAACCATTAACATTAGATCATCAAAGACAGCAAGCCATTTTCATTACTTCCGATTGGCCAATAAATCGTAAAACATGTAGACTAACCAAAAGTCTAGATTTTTTGAAAAATATGGAATTTGCCAAATTGTGATTTGGAGGTTTTGGCCCGATGCCAGCATGATGTCATTTTCCCAAAAATACTTTGGCAATTGCGCTATTAAACAAATGATTTGGCAATGCCAATATGTGATATATTGCGATATCAATATTTGTTCCCATCCTTCGTATCGATACTTTAACATATCACTTAAAAGTACGATACATCACAATATTGATATTTTGTCTTGCTCCTAATAATACTTTTCTTTGATACATTACGATACAATACATTTCAATACAGTATGATACATATTTATACTATCTATTTTATTTAGGATCGATACTCTATATTCCAAAATCAATGTCTAGTATCAATAATGTACTGACACTTTTGTGATGCACTTTATCGCAATAATGAATAACAATAGTAGGGTTGGAAAATTTTCAATATAGCAATATGTCCTTGCAATATGACACGAGATAGAACGATATGGGTTTTTCAGTGCCAATACCGATACTGATTATTAGTAGTCAAGGACGCCGATAACTGATATTCGGAGCCGATATTTATTTTCACTGAAAGAGAAAATATTGGCATCAAAATTTGAAAAAAATACTCCAGCTCTTAATTTTGGGGGGATTTTAAAGCATATGTTTATTGAAAACTTTTAAGATTCGTAAAATATCGGAGTTTTATTTTATTTTTTATTTTTTTTAAATCTTAGTCAATAAACATCTTTGCTTTAAAAATCTAACAAAAAGTTCCTGGATCTCCCAGGGGCAGTAGCATGTTTTCAAAAGTTAAATAAAAACTTAAACAATTGTTTTCTACAGTAAATAAAGTATTCCAAAATTTCAAAATATCTGAAATATTAAATTTGTACTTAGCTTAATTTAAATTTCAAACAAAAACAGAAGGTGCAGAGAGTTCCCAGGGTCAACAGCATCTCTGAAAATTAAAAAAATATAATTTAAATTAGTTCCCTGAAGTGAACACTTTTTTATTCAAAATAATCTATTATCGGCCATATGATTCTTCAAAATGGCCGATGCCGATATTTGTCAAAATGCTGAAAATCGTTTTATCCTTAACTTAAAGGTGCATTGTGCAGTTTAAAAAAGTAATATTAAAGCTTTTCCCCATCATGCATGCTCCACCAATGCCCAGATGAGTACGAAGAGCCCTGACTGTTTTACTCTGACTGTACCTGTCAGCTTTTATCTTCCTTTTATAGTATAGTCTGCGGACCTGCACACTTCACAGTTTCTTTTTTTTTTTGGGGGGGGGGGGGGGTTCGTACCTCATTTGAAATCATATCTTTTCACGCGCACCATGAACGAGCCTGACACAGATGCTGCAGTTACGCTTTGGGCCAGAGGTCGCAAAAATCCTTTAAGTGGGAAGTCAACCTAAAACATTTCTTGAGAATAATTTTATGTGTGACCTCACTAATCTAAACATGACACTCTAATTATTATTACATTGGTGGAATATGAGTTATGAAGCAAAATCAGCTGTATTTGTCCATGTCAGTGGGTGGCCATTTTGCCACTTGCTGTCGACTGAAGATGACATCACTGTTGCTCAGGCAACAATCACACCTCACCTCTTTTCTGAAGCAGAGCTATGATTAGTTATTACTTGAAACCTGAGCAACTGTGATGCCATCTTCACTCGACAGCAAGTGGCAAAATGGCCGCCTACTGATACTGATGCAAACTGCTGGATTTTGCTGCTTAACTCATATTCCACTAATGCAATATCAACCAAAATAGCGTATTTAAAGTACGTAGAATTCGTAGGCCTCTAACGTAACAGTGTTGACCAGCGTGGCGGCGGCGTAGCTTCTTTCTACTGTAGCTAGCTCCTCGCGTGTGTGTTCAAAGTTAACCAACAATGGCAGAGAAGAATACAGGACCACCGAGTCATAAAAGAAAGACTGTTTTTGAGGTAGCTGAACAGAGAAGACAACGCTTGAAAGAGCAAAGCCAAACAAAATTCATTTTGGGCGAGTCACTGATCTGAATATATTACTGGATAACAGACAGGCCAAGACTTTTGAAGCCGCGAGGCCGCCATATTACTCCTCCCAAGAAACATTTTTCGCCATACAATCCTATACATACCATCCACTTGTTTTTTTACTTAAAAAATAGTGACCACCCCGCCACAAACCCCGCCCCTATACTGTAAGAGCCTATGAGCTGTATATGTCTATTGTCTAGTCTCTACGTATACGAATACATTATACAGTAGTCTGCTCGCGTGATCGGAGGAGTAAGATGGCCACCCTGTGGCTTCAACGGCTAGCATGAGGATGTATGGGTTGCTATCCAGTAATATATACAGATCAGTGGGGGCGAGTGTTTTCAGCAATGCCGTGCGCTAAAGCAGCAGAGAGGTCTGAAGACGGATGCTTTGGTCGCTAAGTTACTGCTGGCCAGGTAACTTCAGTTGACTTTTTCAGTAAGAGCTATACTTTATTAAGCTTGTTACACATGTAAAGTTGTCTTATGACACCAGCGTCAACGGTTTGTATATTGACGCTTGAATGTGCATGTGCACTATTAAGAAAACCACAAACAGCTGTTGGGCTACTCCTTCGCCGCAGAATCCTCTCTAATACCTTTAACAATACTATATATCACAATATAAAGCTTATTAACTCATTCACTGCCATTGACAACTATAGACGTCCAAAATTATTATTATTAATATTTGAACTATTTCTATTAGTTTTACTTTTTTTTTTTTTTTTAATTTTTGTTAACAAGAGTATGAAAACCTAGGTTTTTTTGTACATTTAGAACAGATATAAAATTGGCGATTAATCGTGAGTTAACTAGTGAAGTCATCCGATTAATTACGATTGCAAATTTTGATCGCCTGATGCCACAAATTTTTAATAATCTTTTCTTTAAAAATGTTTTTTAAATAATCTTATTTTTTTTTCTTAAGAAAAGATAACTAAAAATTAGGGGCGTCAGGCGATTACAATTTTTAATCGTAATTAATCGCATGACTTCACTAGTTAACTCACGATTAATTACAAATTGTATATTTGTTCTAATGCAATAAAAAAATTCTAGGTTATCATTCTCTTGTTAACAAAAGTGAGAAAAAATGTTTAACTAATAGAAATAGTTCAAATGAATTGTTGACGTCTACAATATTTTTTTTATTACAATGTAAATTTTTACGCACCCCTAGTATCAATAAAATGATAGAAAGTGACGATAACGACGTGACTGTAACGATATTAAAGTTAGGCCAGAATTTTGAAACTGATCCTTTTAATATGACATAAATCACAATGTAAGCGCTCTATTTTCAAAGAAATCCCGCACGTTGTGTGGTATAATTTCGCAGAGGTGAGTTAGACCTGATGTTGGTTATTTCGCAGACGACCATAATCGCAAAATATCATGTCAAGGTTTGCCATCTATTGTTTAATGTTACCCATGGCAATTTCTTTGTTCTTTTGGACTCAAGAAAGAAGTGATGGTGGCCCAAAAGGGACAAAAGAGCTGTGAAAGCACACATTTTTTCCCCCCTCTCCTGAGAGTGACATTTACATTACGCCGGTGTGTAAATAAAGTTTAGCGCAATGCGACCAACAAATGACGCAAGGCTAACATCTGGTGGCTCTTAAGGGATAACGAGCACATACCAGGTAGCTTAGTGATCTTTATGTGTGCGACGGAGGAAGTGGGAGGATGTTGAGTTGGGGAGGGGGGGAGTAAAAAAAAAAGATAATTTCTTAGCTCTTCTTTTAAATAACTGTGTTTCTATAGCAACCGGCCGCTGGAGGAGGAGAGAGGGGAAAGTGGGGGTGTACCAGCGGGAGAGAGTGAGACAGCGTTACCGTGGCAACAGAGGAAGAGGGCGAATAAAGAAAGTTTGAAGGCAAGGGAAAAATACGAGGGTGGTTAAAAAAAAAAAAGACTTACGGAAGAAGTAGCGCAGTTAAAATTAATTAAACGGGCGAGAGTTAATTGAAAATGTAATGAGTTAGTCGGAACATGCGACTGTCAGGATGCCCGCGATGGACGTCGGCCGTTAAGTCATCAAAGAAGCCATTAATCCCTTAAGAGTCCGTCTAATGAGCATGAGTGCAGCCTAAGAGGTGCATTTTGATTGGACGCCGTCGTGATTTTAATTGATTTCCCCGCCAGCTTATTCTCGATCCCCCACTTATTTATGTTTTTTTTTCACAAAGAAAAATCCTTTTTAATGAAACGAATTCCATGATCATGCAATTATTTGCAGATTCTGAGTGCAAATAGATGCGTCCATTGTTGTAGTGTGCTAATTAGCATATGGACAAATAAATATCGTAATCCATGGTTTGTTTTTCCTTTTTCTAAAATAATAGAATTTTAATTTTTCAGTTTGAGGTTTTGTGTTAGTTCCACAAAACAGGTAGTCACTAGCTCTAATTAGCGTATAAACAAACAAATATGGTCACAATTTTTATATTTTCACTTTTTGTTATTTGTCAAATTTTTGGTGATATATGTCAAGTTTCATTTACTTTCCTATAGGAAATTTTGGATGTAGTCAGATCCACCTAGTATGATATTTCCACAAAACAGGAAGTAGCCTAGCATACGGACAAACAAAAAGATTAGCACTAATTAGCTTATGGACAAACAAATAATAATAATAACTCAACTCTGTGAAAGGAAGCTCTCCGCTCATTGAAAAGCATTGGACATTGGATTGTGGTATTTTGATTTATGAGGATTATTTTGATTTCAAAATGTGATGAAATGTCATTTGACTACTAATGTATAACAATCGGCTTGGATTGTATGCTAGTCACAAGCAAATACAATACGTTTTGTTTTCAGCATGTAAAGGAAATGTTGCGCTGCATTGCATCGTGGAAATATCAGAAATGCCCGGATGGTGTGAATTAGCCATGGGAAATGTTGGATGTAGAATAATTAAGATCCACCTAACACGCATGCTATTTCCACAAAATAGGATGTAGCCTTACTAGCCTCGCATATAGACAAACAAAAACAGGTAACACCAATTATCTCATGGACAAACAAATATGTTCATTCACAATTTTTAAATATCACTTTTTGTTCTTTTTTATATATTTTAGTGATATTGTGTTAGTTTTATTTTGATTTCCTGTAGGAAACATTGGACATAGATCTACCTAACATAATATCCACAAAACCGGAAGTAGCCTAGCATAAAGACAAACAAACAAACAAAATCATGCTAATTTCAATTCAATTGACAAATGGTATGATCTTGATGCAATATCAGCAGCTTGCTAGCACACAAAAACAAACAAAAAGACATTTTGTAAAAGGGGGCAACCTTGGTTGAGTTGCCTTGAAAATGATATTCTTCTGGCTTCCGATTCGATAAAACAGCTGTGCTGTTTTGGCCTTGTTTTTTTTTGTTTTTGATTCTCAGCTCAACATCTCACATGACCTCCATCGCCAAGTGAGCAATGAGTGGTGGTGGTGGTATGGGTTTTCCAGTGTGAGGGGGTGGTCCACAGCCAGAAGGGGATTGATTGGAAGTTTCGCAGATCAAACAACCACGACCTCCTCACGGGGTTGCTCGCTCTTTCGGCTCCCTGAATGCACTCAAATAAAAGAAGAAAACATGAATGCAAACACTTCTGTGGGGTTTTACTTCATGCAACCAGTAATGCTCATATCAGATTTTTTTTCTATGCGCAATTCAAGTATGCATATAGAAAAAATGTTCGGATGACCTGGGATGGGTATGAGTTCGAGTGTCTTTTCTCCCTACAGAATATTCTTACGTGAACACAATGAGTCTGTGTGACAGAAACCTCTGGCGTTCATTTGGGATTCGTAGAACTGCAGTCACATTGCAAATTTTGGTTTTACACTGTTCGTCACATGCTGAAGTGGCTTTTAAGTGTCAAAAGTCCCCTTAAGTTGCACACTTTTTACAGTGGGATGTTTCTCACGTTGAACAGCCTTAGAAACATAAAAACTCAAACCAGGTTCAGGCTTTAGTGCAAGTGAATCTTGCTCTCACGCTGAATGAAAAGTCTTTGAAACGTGAAAAACAAAAGTGGCACTTTCCCCTCATAAAGTTGTCCTCGACTTTTCTACCTCTCCAGAACGCTTAACGCTCGCTCTGTTCTCTTGAAAGCGGCAGAAAAATCCGCCGTGTTTGCAGACTTAGCAGCAGTGCGTCGGGGAACAAAAGGTTTTTTTGCCAAAGATTTCCCGACTATTCCCCGCGCTGGCGCTTAATCCCCAGTAATTAGTCTTCTTGTTTGCCGAGGAATATCCTTCCCTCTGCCGCTTCTTCCCCCGGTGAGTCGGGAGATAAAAGTGCGTCGGGAAAAAAAAACGTCCTCTTCCGCCTTGTAAACACTCTCCGTCTCTTTCTGAAGCGCACTTATGTGACACGTGCTCATTAATCATTTCTGTTTGCTGCACTCAAGCTCGCCAGGCTAATTATTTTCCACAAGGAACGGCCATTAGAATTTCGCCGGCATAAATTCTTTTTTTTTTCCCCGCCGCGTGCGATCAGACATAAAATGGGAAATCGTTTTTCTTCACGGATTTTTTTTACAGCGGGATAATGAGACGCGCGTGCGTACGGCACGGCGCGGTGGTCGGGTGCACCCGCGCGGGACATCTGTCTATTTTAAGCTATAGCTGCCGGCCAGCCAAGCGCTGGCCTGTTTTACATGGATAGCAAATAGCTATTAGGCCTAACTGCCAGCCAGTTAGCCGGCGGCCATCTGCCGCACGCCGCAATTATGCGGCGGGAAATATACTCGTTATGAGCGCGCCGCGCATTAAAGACCCGGCGCGGTGCTAAATACGCCGGCGGAGGAGAAGGGAGGATTTTTTGGCGGACGACGTAGTCGGGGTCGGAATGTGTGGGGGGAGGATGTGTTGCGTTGAGGGTGAAGAAAGTAGCTGACATATAGCAGCAGTAGGGTTGCAAATTAGGGTTTCAAAACAAGGTACATTTTTGGCATTCAAGCAAGGATTTAGTATATAATTATGGTTACAAGCTTGTGTTAGGGTTTTTAAGGCATTTCAAAGTAGGGACTCAACACAGGGTTAGGGTTTCAAGGTAGGGTTTCAAGCCTGGTTTAGGGTTTCAAACCAGGGTTACGATCTCAAATTTTGAGTTTCAAGCCAAGGTCAATATGGCAAATTACAGTTTCAAGCCAAGGTTAAGGTTTCAAATTAGGGTTTTAAGCCAAGATTGGATGTAGATTGGATGGTTTCTAGCTTGTGTTAGGGTTTCAAATAAGGGTTTTAATTTAGGGCTTCAAAACAAAGTTGGGCTGTCAAGGTAGGGTTTGAAGACAGGGTTGGAGTTTCAAATTGGGATTTCAAGACTGGGCCAGGGTTGAAAATTTAGGTTTTTAGCCAGGGTTGGGGTTTCAAATTAGGCTTTCAAGACTAGACTAAGGCTAAAAGTTTCACGGTAGGGTTTTCATTTTTTAGAATCGAAAGGTAAGGTTTCAAGCTAGGTTTAGGGTTTCAAAGAGGGGTTTCCATGCAGTCAGCATTTTGTTTTGAAATTGGGGTTTTATAATAGGATTAGGGTTTGAAGTTTGATTATTAAATCTCGGTAAGAATTTCAATTGGGGGTTTCAAACCAGCGTTAAAGTTTTAAATGAAGGTCTCAAGCCAGGGTTTGAATTTTAAATTAGGGTTTTAAGACAGAGTTGAGGTATCAGGTTAGGGTTTCAATCAAGGGTTTTAAGACAGGGTTAGGCTTTCAAAGTAAGATGTCAAAATCAGGTTTTAATCCTGGGTTAAGGTTTAAAAAACTATGGTCTGTGTGTCAAAGTATGGTTTCAAGCTATGGTTATAGTTTAAAGTTTGGGTTTTATGGTTTTAAACAGAGGCTATGTGTTGAAATTATGTTTTTGAGCCTGGGTTTGGTTTTCAAATAAATGTTCATCCTTCTATTGACATGCTAATTGAGGCTCCAATTCCTTCAATTCCGACGTTGCGTTTTGAGCCGGCGGCTGTTTTTCCTTCGTCACAATGCGGCAACGTCGCCACGCGTGTTTGCCGACGACTAATTAGCAGCTTCTGATAAGCTTTGCCAGCGTGCGCTTATCTCAATTCCATGTCATTGTCTTTCCGCACACACACAAAATTGGCCCCACCGCTACTGCCATCCTGGAAGTGAGCCGCGTTGTACGCCAGTGATAATCGCGCAGATTGCACACATCCAGTGCGGAGACGCCGGGTCCGCAACCCTTCACATCACACCAGAAATTCAGTCTGCAAACGGATCCTGAAGGATGTGGCTGTGGATACTCCAAGGGTTGGGTTTTAATGAAGGGTTAGGGTTTAAAATGAATGTTTCAAGTCTGGGTTAACATTTCAAACAAAGGTGAGGGTTTCAAAATAGGGTTAAGTATTACAATTAGGGTTTTAAGCTTGGGTTGGGCTTTGAAACCAGGGTCAGAGGTTTAAAGTACACTGTTTAGGATTTGGGTTTCAAGGCAGGGTTTCAGATAGTTTCTCAGAAGGGTTAAGATTTCAAATAAGGGTTTGAAATCTGAATTAGGGTTTCAAAGAAGGGTTAAGGTTTCAAAATAGGGTTTAAATCCAGGGATGGGGTTTCAAATTGAGCTTTAAAGGAGGGGTTAAGGTTACAAATTGGGATTTGAGGCCTGCTTTACCGTTTCAAAAAAGGGTTAAGGTTTTAAATTGGGGTTTTGAATTAAGTTTTCAAAAAATAGTTAAGGTTTCAAATTAGGGTTTGAATTGTGGGTTACAATTTAAATTAGGGTTTGAAGCCTAGGATAAGGTTAAAATTAGGTTTTGAAACCTTTCTCAAGGTTTCAATGAAAGGTTAAGGTTTCAAATTATGGCTTGAAGCCTGGATTACGGTTTCAACTAAGGGTTATGGTTTCAAATTAAGGTTTAAATCCAAGCATAGGGTTTCAAATTGAGGTTTCAAGGAAGCGTTATAAGATTTCAAATTGGGAGTTGAAGCCTGCTTTACTCTTTCAAACAAGGCTTTAGGTTTTAAATTGGGGTTACAAATTAGGGTTTCAGAATGGTTAAGGTTTCAAATGAGGGTTTGAAGCGTAGGTTAGGATTTGAAATTAGGGTTTGAAGCCTGGGAAGAGGTTTCAAAGAAGGGTTAACGTTTCAAATGAGGGTTTGAAGCTTTGGGTTAAGCTTTCAATTAAATTGTCAAAGAATGTTGAAATTTAAAATTAGGATTTGACGCCTTAGTGAAGGTTTCAAATTAAGGTTTCAAAGAAGGGCTGGAGATTTAGGTATTTTGAGGGTTTAAAATGTGGTTTTCAAAGTAGGGTTTGAAACCTGTGTTATGGTTTTAAAATAAGGTTTTAAGCCATCACTGGTGTCAAACACTGGACTGGGTTGCAATGTGAGGAAAGACCTTTTTTCCCCCCCCCGTTTCCTCTCTGGTGTGTGTTTGGGCCTCACTTGGATTCCTGCGTTACCATGACGACGGCATGCTTCCCTCATCTCTCCTTTGTCCCTGTTACCTTGGCAACATGTCTCTTTGCCTGCCCGCTACCTGTTTGCCTTGCTTTGTCCTTTCTCCTCCTTTTTCCCTTTCTTTCCCTCCATTTGTCGTTTTCCTGTCTCGCCACCATGTTTGTCATCCCTTTTTTCCCCCTCCTGCTCCTCTCGTCAGTTGTCAATTTGCAACCAATTTTTTTTTGTTTTTACTACCAGGAGGGATTTAGGTAATTTTTACAGATGGCAGCTGTTGCCATGGCGACACAAGTTTTGGATTTGCCGTGCGTGGCGAGGGATGAATGGAGGGGATTGAAAAGCGAGAGGGAAGAAGGCTTGTCGAGTGGAGAAAAGCGCTCCGATTTGTCTTTTCTGCCAAAATGCAGACGGGAGCGGTTTTGATGGGAAGACAAACAACTCAAAAATGATTTAAGGAGGAAAAAAAATCTGCCTTCTTGTAAAACAATGCTTTTTAATTTCATGCTGTCACTCATGCGGCGGCGCTCGCATTGTGTAGTGCCGAGTTGGCATTTTGAAGTAAACACAGGAACAATAACGTCACATACTAGACATGATTTTGGGTTATTATGTCATGACATGAGGTCATATCGACAAAATAACCAAGAAGAAGCAAAACCATCATCAAGGCCTTTTATTTGAGATATGACTCAATGTTGTTTGTTAAAACTCATTTTTGACCTTACTACACTTTTTACAAGTCAAACGTTGATGTTTTCTAGAAAAAAAAAACACATTCTTGTGTCATTCCGTCTTCATCGGAGGTCGTACTGATGAAGTAATGACACATTTGGAAACTTCTCATCGAGGCCTTTAATTTGACATATGACTCCTTAAGGTTTCCTGGTAATACATTTTGGACCTCACATGTTAACTTGTCAATTAACATTGACATGTACAAGCAAAAAATGCATGTTTATGGGTTATTACATAATCACATCAGCTCATATCCGCAAACTATTTCCGTACATGGAAAGACCTCGCCAATGCCTTTTAGTTGACATGTGACTTAATGTGGTTTAGTGCAAATATATTTTGAATCATTTGACTGTCTTTACCAGTCAACGTTGACATTTCCAAGCTGGAAAAAAAAGTGTCTTGGGGCCATTGTGCCATGATATAAGGACATGCCAACAAAATAATTGCATATTTTAGAAAATTCCCAACAATGCCTTTAATTTGACATATGACTCATTATGGTTTGTTGATAATACATTTTGGACCTGTCTACCCTTTTTTTTACTATGTTGACTCGTTGACATTTCCAAGCAAAAAAAAGGAAAAAAAGTGTTTTTCGGTCAGTATGTCATCACATCATGTCTTATTGAGAAAATATTTTTGGGGAAAGCCCTTACTAAAGCTTTTAAGTTTATGTGCAGCCCATATGAAAACACATTTCTGAGCCCCCCCCCCAAAAAAAAGTGTTCTGGGCCACTGCATTAGAGGTTGTATGTACAAAACATATTATATACATATTACATACGTACATAAAACAAATTACATATTCATAAAGGCCGTGCCAAGGCCTTCAAGTGTGTATGCTCTTTGTTGTAATACTTGATTAAAAATGATTATTACGCTGTTTTCATCAAATTTTACTTTGACATCCATTTTCACCAAAGAAGTAACCAGCAGACAATGTTGTCTTGAACTTGTTTGATGTTGTTAGCTGAAAAGATAAAAAATAAAATAATAATAAAAAAATAATAATTATGATGATGATAATAATGATGAGCTAGTGATCCACGTTGATGCGTTTGTCGACTGTGGGAATAAAGAAAACGTTACAATAATAAATAGGATAATAGTTTCTCAGATGTTGGAACTTGTGGCTGGCTGTATGAACGAGGCCTTCCGTGAGCGGGGTGATGTCAGGAGGGATGTGCGTCAAGGTGGGGTAGGGTGGAGGTTATGTGTGTGTGTTGGGGGGTATGTCTGAGGGGGTGGTTTAATTTGGGTCGAGCAAACAAACACGGAGGCGGTGGGAATGTTAAGCGCTCCCTTGTCGAACACAAAGTGGCTTCTCAAAGGTCACGCTCGACAGTTGACGCGGCGACAAATCGAACGCAATGACGCCCACCCTTCATCCCCTCAGCCCCCGTTTCTGTTTCCTGTCATTTCCCGACCCCCAACCACCCTCTCCCGGTTGCAGGGCAGGGGGTGGAGCATTCTTTAATCCAGCCCACCAAGCATTTACCTAATCAAGAGGTCGACTTGTAAAATGTAAAAAGGTTTGAGTAAAGCTAATTTTAAACATGACTTTGTATACATTCAACATTTCTGCGATTGGCTGGCAGCCAGTTCAGAGTGTATGCCCCGCCTACTGCCCGAAGCCAGCTGGGATAGGCTTGTGAGGACAAGTGGTTGAGAAAATGGATGGGTGGATGGACAGTCAACTTTTTTTTAATTGTATGTTATAATGTGCTTCTTCATTTTTTCCACTTTTTTTTTGTATTCATTTATCCCATGAAATGTTTGTTTAATTTATCGTAAATAATAATAGGAACATGAGGGAAGGGAACAAATGTATGTTCTACATTTTTAAATGTTTATTTTTGTTAAATCAAATAATTGGTGATTTAATCATATTTATTTTTGATGCAGTTAGCTAATTATTTTAATTTATTATACGTTTATTATAAATAAAATATAACAGTACATTTTTACACATATTGGTTGCCTTGTTTATTGTAAATAGTTTCTTTAATGTGCTGAACTATTTTACAGATATTTTCATAGATTTACATTTTTAAGCTTATTATAATTGATTATTTGAAATGTATTTATTTCCCTTTTATTGAAACATGATTCACTTCTATAATTAAATAATTGTTAATTTACTGTAAATTATTATAAAATAGTATATTACAATTACAATATCTAAATAATTAAGAATGAATGAATTTAGCATATTTTACATCCACATTTTCACTTTTTTTGAATGCATACTGTCATTTCCACCATCTTCCTCTTGCTCATCTTTCTCCTCTTCTTCCTCTTCCTCCTCCTCATCTTCCTCCTTTGCTGTAATGAATGTAAAATGTGACATTTTGTCAAGTGTGCCCTGTCGTCCGATTGAGGCTGAGGATTTGCTGCGGGCTCGCCCTGACCCTTTGCCTCCCCTCCCTTCCCCCCTCTCCTCGTCTGCGTTCGAATTCCCGGGCTCGGGTGCTAATCTGCTTTTTCCCGTCGCCCCCGTGTCGGTGTTGTGCGAGTTCATTGATAAGGTCTTGGCCGCCTTCAGCGAGCATCTTTCAGATTCTAGTGTGCGAAGCTTGAATCAATAGCACTTCCCCGGCTAATTCTGCAGCTCTGCATCAATACCCGAAGGCTTCAATCTTGCCTCTTATGAATATTCAAATGAATATTTTAATGTGTTTCTTTTTTTTCAAAATGCGTCATGATTCTTTTTTCAATATATATATATATTCCTTCTCCTGTTCATTTTCTTCTTCGGTGCATGTTCAAATCCGTAACAAAAAAACAAAACAAAAAAACAATAAAATTACTATTGAGAATTCTGTGTTCTGTTTTCCTGCAGTCACTGAACACACCATTGTATCACATTAATGTCCATGTGAAAACGTTTGTATGGAAAGATAGATTTGAAACCTTACCCCAATCTTGAAACCCTAATTGGAAAGCGGCAAACCCTAATGTTGTCTTAAAGCCTTATTCCCTGCTTCAAGTTCTACTTTAAAACACCAATCTTTGCTTGAAACCCTAACTTGTAGCTGTAACCCAAGCTTTAAAGCTGAACTTTTAACCTTTTAATTATTGTTTGAAACCCTAATAACCGAACCTTTACTTTAAAAATCTTGAAATCATAAATATAGTTTGCAGCCCTAATCCTGTTTTAGCACCCCAACTTGATACCCTACTCATGTTTTGAGATCCTAATTTGAAACCCCAACCCAGGTTTTAAAAACCAAATTTAAACCGTAATCCTGTCTTGAAACTCAAATCCGTTTTTAAAATCCAAACCCATGTTTGACACTCGAATCGGATACCCTGATTCAAAACCCTAAGACTGTCTTGAAACCCTACTTAGAAATCATAACCCTAGTTTAAAACCCTAACTCAGGCCTAAAAAACTAGTTTATAAACCTAACCCTCTCTTGAAAATCCTAATCCTAGTTTAGAGCCCTACTCCAAGTTTGAAATTCATATTTGAAATACCTCATTTGAAATCCGAACTAAAAAAAAAAAAAAATCCGAACTCAAAACCCTAACCAAGACTACAAAGTCTCATTTGAAACCTTAACCCTTCTTTTAAACCCTTACCCAGGATTAAAACCCTAGTTCTTTCTTGAACCTGATTTTGAAACCTTAATCTAGTTTAAAAACCCTTACCCATGCTTGAAACCATTCTTAACACAAAATTTAAACCCTACCTAGAAATCCTAACCCAGACCTAAAGCCTCAATTTGAAGCCTTGACCAGAAACCCTCCCGAACCCCAGTTTGAAACTGAGGATGTTAATACAACTTTTTTTTAGACCGATAAAGTACCAGTAGTCATGCTTGAGTAACACTAATACCAAGTACCAACACCACTAGTACTATTGATCCATAAAATTTTAATTAAAACCTTGATAGATAATTGTAAACAAATACGTTTCTGTCTTGTTGATGGACGGTCTTTTGTTGATGTGTCAAACCGCCACAAATTAGCATCAACGACTGGCAAGACTTACTCTATGACAGATTTTTTTTTTCATTCGTTATTGGCGACTGGTATTAGCATCCTTCATGAGTATCCGATATCTTGAAATAAGGCTGGTATCAGCCCGATATGATACTGAAACCACCACCTTGCCTTGAAAACCCTGCTTTGAGAATAGACAATTTGCCCGTTTTTGAGCCACAACAGAGGTGGGATGAGACGCTGATTTGCCAAATGTCCTAGACTAGCGCTAAAATAGATAGACACAAAACAACACTTGGGGAAAGTCTAGTCAAGTATACACACACGCACACACCTCGTCACGGAACTCCGCCGAGGTTTGCTTTGCTTGTCGCACCTCACAAAAACAAATTTTTTCTCACTGATGATTTTTACAGGCAACTGAAAAAATCATCAAATTGTAGGAACGTTGCAGGACTTTAAAAGGGTTGTGTTTATGTGTGTGTGCGATGCAGCTTTTCTGTGTCACTCTTAATGCCGGCGCCGCCGCCGCAACCTCGGGGGGCCTGCTGTCCACGCTCACGTGCACGCATATTATATCTCTATGGCTTCACGCGCACATGCGCACTCCTTGCATACGCGGCTATAGACGACAATACACAATTAGTAGAACACAACGTAACACATTGCTGCACATACAACTGGCACACTTGCCTGAGTAAGATAGACAAATCCATGCTACTTGTCATACACACATTGTGTGTGTTTGTGTTGTCACGCGGAGGAGCAGAGGTTGACCTCGGGCGAGCACAGCTAATTAAAACTGTTCCAGAGAAAACCAGGGAGGAAAGCGAGTGGGAGGTGATGAAAAACAGGCCGAGATGAGTAGTTAGTGCATGAATGTGTGTGCGTGTGTGAATACGTGTATGTTTATTAACTGACTGGTGTGCCACTGTCAGATTTCCTGATTGCTCCCCAATAGGTATTTTATCTTCAATTGATTGCTTTCCCCTTGGTTGTTTTTAGCTTTTTTCTGTATTGTCTGTTTGGTTTTGAGCGTCTATCCAATCAGATTTCAGCCCCATGTGTGTCACTGGGGAAGAAGAAAAATCTACCACTGTAGTTAAAATACATCATTGAAATGTGTTTCTATTCATTATATTATTGTTCCCTAATAGTCGTTTGCGAGGATTGTTTTTGCACTACTTGGCCTTTCATCCAATAAGTTTTTGTTTTGTTTTTTGTTATTTTCACTCACACAGTCTTCTAGGTAGGGAAGCGAACCAACACCAGCCTGCATTGTAGGCAAGTGACGGTACCGCTCCGCCACCTGGAACACTCATCCAATTAGAGTTCAGCTTCATGTGTTGCTAGGAGGAGAAGGAGGAGGAGGAGGAAGAGGAGAAAGGGAAGAATGAGAAGAAGAAGAAAAGGAGGAACAAGAAGATGAAAAAAGGATGAAGAAGAGGAAGAAGAAGAAGAAAAGGAAGAAGAAAAAGAGGAGGAAGAAGAAGGGCTAACAAACTTGCTAATGAGCTAGCAGTTAGCAGCACAAGCTAAGTGTGTTAGCCACGAGTGTTATCTTAAAACATCAAGATAAAGTCCTACAACGGAGTCACTCAACTTGGGTGGAAAGCAGAATACTTTTCAGCAACAAATAACGCAGCAGTTTTGGTGAGTTTAGTGGTATTTTGTCACAGTAGTTATCTGCTGGACAGATTGTGCGACTGTTGTTGTGTTAATTGTATTGCTAAGGCGCCCTATAAAAAAAAGGGTTAGATAAGGTGGGTTGCCAGCAAGAAAAAAAAACAAGTTGTGTGAAAAGGCAGCGTAGCAGAAAGCTGTGGCAGTGATGTGCAGCGCGTGATGAAACCGCTGGTAACACTCAAAATCAATAGAGGCTGTTGCTGCTTTGACGAGGAGCATGTGGAGAGCTGCGAGATCTTGTGTACAGTTTACTTTTGTACTGATACTAAACAGAAACAGCCTTAATCAGTTGGCATTATCGCTAACTGCCAGCAAGGCAGAGTTTTGCATACAAGAAGGATAGTATCACAATACAACAACTTTGTGATTAGAAATGCAATCCAAATGTCAACACGCATCATTGTTTATTGCACTTTGCAATACTGTTGCTGTCAGATGAAAACACATTATTTGCATCTCCAAGCTTTGCCCAACGAAAAGCAAGCATGGCCAAATGTTGTGAGTTTACTTTTGTTTAAAAATATACTAACTTTTTTTGTTTCAGAAAAGCGAAAATACAACTTAAAAAATTTTGAGATATTTATTGGCTAGAACTGTACATATTTATGGCGACAAGTAAAAAGTCAGTTTTTTGAGTACTATTTCTCTTTTTTTGTATACATACAACATAAAAAGACACCAACTTGAAAATCATGGCTTGCAACCCTACTTATATATTCTAACTCTAAATCTTAAAAACCTAACCCTGTTTTAAAACATCAAACACTTAACCTGTCTTAATACTTTTTACTTAATACTTTTTGGAGACCGTAACCCTAATTTTAAACCCTGTTTTGAAACCCAATTTAGAAACGCTGATCCTAGCATTAAAGACCTGAAATGTGAATCGGAAACTCTAACCCTATCTTGAAACATAATCATCCTTGTTTAAAACCTTAACCGAGTCTTGAAACACTAATCTGAAACCCTAACTCTAGATTTAAACCCCCATCCCATGCTTGAAACATTCATTTAAAAATCTTAACCTGTCTTGAAACCCTACTTAGAAACTTTTACCCTGGTATTAAACCCTAGGCAAGCCCTGAAGCTGTAACCCTGTTTTGCAACCCTACTTGAAAACCTTAATCCTTGTTTAAAACCCTACCCTAGTTTCAAACTCTAGGGCCTTGTTGTATCTTGACACATAATTTAGTAACCCCAATCCTAATTTAAAACCTTAACCCAGGCATGAAACGCTAATCTGAAAACCCTAACTCTAGTTTTAAAGCTTAACCCATGCATGAAACCCTAATTTTAAATACTACACTGTCTTGAAACGCTACTTAGAAACCGTAATCCAGGGGTAGGGTCCTCAAGCCACTGTCCTGCCTGTGTCCCCTTGTCCTAATCCTTGTTTAAAACCGTAATTTGGGTTTAAAACGCTTACTTAAAAGACAAAGTACTCCAAAACAATCAACTGTTCTTTCAGGAGTTACTTTACCTTATCAGAATTGTATTGTATTTAACATCGTACAAATATTGTAGTCTGAAATAGTATTCTATGTAGGCTCGGAGTCAACAGTGGACTCCAAACTAGAAAGGAAAAAAAAGCCAAGAGAGAAAAATCGAGAAAGCGCCATGTGAAAATGTGCAAAAGTGTGAACAGGCGACACCATGACCTAGACCGGGAAACACTTTTGAAAAGTACATCCGCTGCCTTTATTATTTAATTTTCCTTTCATCGCTGTTTTTTTTTATGTTTGTATTTTCTGGAGGACAGACAAGAAGTCTGCAGGACGTCAATGTTTTATTAATGGTGCCGCAAATACACAATCAATGTCTCCTTTTATATAATTCATCGCTGGCTTTAAATATTTCACTGTCAACAAGCCAATTAGCTTCACATGTATGTCAAGGTTTTTGGGGGTGAGGTGGGGGGTGGGGGGGGATCTCAGATTGAAGTTTGATCTGCTTCTTGTCCCACTTCCTCTGCGTAAGCCCCCCTCAGGAGACCAGAGAAGGAAGGGTGAGCGTGTGCATGTTTTTTTTTTTTCGTGCGTGCGTGAGACGCGGCACAGGCAACCTCAAAGAGGCAAAACAGATAAACAGATAAACAGACGGATGGAAATATTTAAAGTGACAGCTAGAGGGGGGACGAGGGAGGTGGGCTGGGGGGAGGGGCTGCCAGGAGTTTGAGAGCAGAGTTGCAACCATTTAGGAAATTGATTATTTGTATTTTCGACGATGTTATAAGGATATTAAAGCATATAATGTATGTGTTTTTTAATGTCATATTTGTCTTCTATAACATTTATTTACTTCATACTTTTTTTTACATATTTTTTGTATGAATTTGAATCTTTGTGTTATATTATTTTGTTTATTATTATGGTGGAGTTCCGTTCCTACGCTGGCGGTTTAACCCGAATTTCGACTTTAGTCGGATTTTACGGTTAAAGTCAATATTTACATCAAAATAATTTGTACTAGGGCTGGGCAATATGGCCCAAAATTCATATCTTAGTATAAACTGCTTACCTTTACGGTAATATATCACGGTATAGAATTAATTATTATTATTATTTTTTTAATTAATTGCTTATTGGTTTACATAGTCCTTTATAGACGCTAAGTTGATAAAAAACAAAAAAAAAACAATGAAAGAATAAATTAACTTTGGATAACAACATTTATTGTGCAAATTTCAAATCCAAATTATGCTCAACGTCAACGGTAGGTTGTGTGCGCGCCGACTTATTTACGTCATCGGCTAGTCGAGACGTCACCAACATTCGCTCCCGCGGTAAGACGGTAGAGTCAAAATCTCTACCTTCGGCAAAAATTATACCTTATCTTGAGTATACCGTTTATATCGCACAGCCCTACTTTGTACAGTAGTGTTTAAAAAGCATATTTGCGCAACCCGGAAGAGCCAATATTTCGTGTTTATTGCTGATGGACGACAGAGTGCAGCTATGAACACGGAAATGTGACGCGCCTGATGGCGAGCCGACCTGCACGATGGACGTCCGTTGGTGGAGTTAACAACGACACAACTTTAAATAACTTTAAAATGGCGTGATTACTGTGGAAAATAAACAAAAAAGAAAACTCAAAGACTCCATCTATTTATTTTGTTAATTTGTATGTTAATTGTGTATTACATTATAATTTAGATTTTATTTTGTAGATTTGTTTTGTATTTTCTTAATTATTGTATTGTTATGTAATTTTAAAGTTGATCCTTTTTAACAGTAATTTTTAATAGCTTTGTATTTTTTTTTTTAAAGTGTCAACATTTTTATATATCCATTTTTACAATTGAATATTTATTTCAAATTTGTACAGCCGACGCAGTTTTGACTTGCACTTGTGCAGAGTTGAGTTACACGGAAGGTGGTGTCCAAGACCAGAGCTAGCTGCTAAATGCTAGCTATAAAGGTGACAGAACGTCCCAGCACTCTATTATTTATGGCACAGAAAACCTTTGGCCACGCTATGTCCAGGGATCTTAAGTAAGCCATTTTTGAGTGATCTCTGGTCCAAGTGATAATTTTCAATTATGAGAATGTGTTAATTTGCGCACTATTTTTGTAAAAAAGAAAAAAGAAAAAAAAGAGCCATTTACCATTTTGATCTGATCTGTGCAATATGGTCTTTATTTTGGAGTACTGTATACGGAGTAACAATTAGATTTTATATGTGACAACATTGTGAATCAGTACCAGTAGTTGAGTAGAAATACTTTCAGTTGTTTTGTTTTTTTTAATATACATACAGAAAGGAACAACTGTTTATTGACGTACTGTTGAGGTGCATGTCAGCAGCTGTGAGAAGCTTGCATTAGCCTGGCTGCTTATTTTCACCTTTTCGCGTTGAGAGATGATACAAAAAATATGTAGATCTTTGCGGGAGTAGAAGATGAAAGGCAACTTCTATCTGCCGCTTAGAAGAATCACTACTAATGCATTCCCCGATTTCCATCTGAAGAACAAAAAGCGCTTCCGTTGTACATTAGAAATCCATTCTTGGAACGCCCGCACGCGGAATCAATCCGTTTCTTGGGCCCGCTGGAGCCTCGGCTAATTTGCATGCGTCGTATCCCCCGCCACCTCCCACTCTCATTTCAAAAATTCCCTTTACATTCTCCTGCGCTTCCCGCGGCGAGTTTTTGACGTTTTCCTCTCTGTCGCGGCTGCCAAAAAAAGCGACTTGGCGGACCAGAAAACATTCAACATTCATCGTGTTTTTCTCTGATGTCGGCACAAGATACCTCAGCGGTGCTTTGAACATCTCATCTTTACATTGAGAGAGACGTTTGCTTTCAACTGTCAGGTCACCGTGTTTTATGTTAAACTGTACTGTAGCTTTCAGATGTGAAACGTGGAGTTCCCCTTGAACGGAAGTCTTAGTTTTCCCTCTTAATTGCTCGTTTGAGAGTCATGCGCTAATGATGCCAGAGCAGTAGCGAATCTTGTCGATCAGTTTTACCTTTTTTTTTTTTTTTTACTCAGTTTTACCTTCTTCTTTTTTTTTACATTCGTGGGGCAGGTGTGTTTGTTGTCAGTTCAGATACGCTCGAGCTCACCCGCTACTAATGAGGGCATGCCCTGTAGAAAATGGATGGAGGGATATGTCGATAAAGTAGAGGTCTGAATCCAGATGATATATTCTCAACTTTTTCCAAAGATACTGACCCTTTCACAATAAGCAATGTGTGCATTACGTTTGCGCATGCTTGAAAGTCAAGTCACAAAAAAAAAAAAAACGCCAATTGAATGGCAGAAATTAAAGTGCTAAACGTGTTTGCATATCTGCACGCCTTAAAGCTTGCAAGCATTGTTTAAAAGGCTTTCAGAGTTTATAGGCACAAAAAATCGCCATAATTACAAAGCTCGAGAAGACGGAAGTGTACGCTTATGAACTTCACTCTTCCCAATTTCCAGCCAAAAAAGAAAGATCCAAACAGACGTAAAAAGAGGCTAAAGTGGAACATTTCTTTAACACATTTACTTTGTCAATATCCTGAAACCAAGGTAGCAGACGGAAGCATCACGAAGCTTGCTAGCGGACGTACGTGTAACGAAACTAATGGAGTGACGGTCATTTGAGAACCTGTTTCTAGCCCCAATTCACCCCCTCAGTGAAGAAAGATCCTACGTGTCTCTTGATTGCGTCTCGATGTTGTTTCCTCTGTAGGGGTGCAGTAATTAACCGTTTTTACGATTAACCGTGGTTTTTAAACGTCAGGATTAAATAACCGCAGCCGTTCAACAACGCCGGTTATTTCCGCTAACGTGCGGCGCAAAATGAGCCGTGCGCTGCAGTTCATAGCTCTTCCACACGGCCCACTTATATGCTGTGGAAGGAAGGTGTTTTGATAAAACTGTATGATGCAGGAATTCATGGCCGAATGTTAAATTGAATTAGTCAGTTTTTAAATTAGCATATTATTCAGGTGAGGGTTGGGACATTCATACTCTGGTCTTTATAGTGTTGATAATGGTGTCCCTCAAGGTAGTGTCATTAGCCCTGTATTGTTTAATCTCATGATTAATGAAAATTTTCAGGATATAGGGAGTGGGCAATCTGTGTTTGCCGATGACAGAGCTCTTTGGAAAAGGGGTGGGAACATGGCATATATTTTTGGTCATGTGGATAAGGTACAGGCTTGGTCGGACAAGTGGGGTTTTAGGTTGTCTATAAGTAAGTCTAAATGTGTTGCTTTTGGCAAGAAGAGGGAAATTGGTCGTTTTGAGCTGACGCTTTATGGTGGACCTCTTGAAAGGGTGCGTGTGTTTTTTGTAGGTTTTTGGGCGTGTGGATGGATGAGAAACTCACATATGGTAGACATGTCTGGAATATTATGGTTAAGTGTAATAAAGTTATAAATGTTATGAGGTGTCTTGCTGGTTCAATTTGGGGGGCAGCGAGGGATGTTATGTTGTTGGTGTATAGGGCAATGGTTCGATCTGTGTTTGGCTATTGGTCTGTGGTCTATGGCTCTGCAGCCAAGACCACTCCCGCACAATTGGATGTGGTTCAGGCTAGGGCGCTTAGGATCTGTGTGGGTGCGGTTAAGTCTACTCCGATTCCTGCTTTTGTTTGTGGAGGCAGGGGAGAGCCCTTTGATTCTACGTCGCAAGAAGTTGGCTTTTAATTATATTTTTAAATTGAAAGGATATGGAGCAGTTCTTATCAGCCTCTGTGTTGGAGGAGTGTTGGGAAGGCACCAGGGGGTTGGATAAAGTGTGTTTTTTGCGGTCAGTTGTCGATCAAATTGTTCTTCCTAATTTTCGGGGAGTTGATATTGTATGTCCGGCGATTTGGCCGGCCATTCCTCCTTGGTTGTAGTCTGCCCCTGACGTGGATTTGGCTATTCATTAAGCGGGGAAGTGTGGGGATTTGGTGGGCTTTGTGAATAGGTATCTTTGTGGCGGCCGTGGCTCAGGGGTGTAGAGATGGTCGTTCAGTAACCAGTAGGTCGGCTGTTTGATCCCTGCTCTTCCAAGTCATGTGTCGTTGTGTCCTTGGGCAAGGCACTTCACACACATTGCCTCCACTGCTACTCACACTGGTGTATGGAAGGTGCAAAGTGGTCGGAGGGGCCGTAGGCGCACTCCTGGCAGCCATGCTTCCGTCAGCCTGCCCCAGGGCAGCGGTGGCTACTTAAGTAGCTTACTGCCACCACAGTGTGAATGTTTGAGTCCATTACATTGTGAAACGTCTTTGAATGTCTAGAAAAGCGCTATGTAAATCCAATGCATTATTATTATCTTAGGAGTGAATGGGATGATGCTGTCCACGTTTATACTGATGGGTCGAGGGATCCGACGAGCTGCCGTGTGGGTTATGGTGTTTTTGTGCCTCACTTGGGTTTTGGTCAGGGTCGGTGGCTTTCTGATGGTGTTTCTGTTTTCACTGCTGAATTGATTGGAATCCTTTGGGCACTGTGGTGGGTGAAGAAAGCGGGGGTTCGGAACTCATTAATTTGTACTGATTCACTGTCATCGCTGATGGCGTTGGGGGGGAGGGGGCGGTGATGAGGATGGTGTGGCTCGTCCAGATATTTTGTGTGAGGTCTAAATTATGCTTTATAGGTTGGGGGTAATTGTGGTGGGGCTGCTGTGGGTGCCAGCCCATGTGGGTGTCTTGGATAATGAATTTGCGGATTTAATTGCTAAGAACACTTTGAAGAGTTTGGGGGTGCAGGTTGGAGTGTCTTTGGATAGAATGTCGGGGAAGTGATACTTCAAGAATAGCAACTGTTGTGGAACACTGAGGGGAGAAGGCGGCATTTGTTCCGTATTAATCCGTTAGTGGGGCGCACTGTTGGCACTTGTTTTAGAAGGTGGGAGGAGGTTAGATTGTCACGGTTTAGATTGGGTAATTGTGAGCTAGCGAGTGGGCTACATTTGGTGGGGAGGCATCGGGATGGATGTGTGATCTGTGATGTTGTGAAGACTGTTGAGCATGTGTTGTTGCACTGTCCTTTGTATGCAGGGGAGAGGGAAGTGATGTTTAGTGCACTACGGGAGCTTGGTCTGGAGGTAGTGTCGATGCGGTTGTTGTTGGGTCCTGGGGCTTCACTGGGGGAGAGAAGGAGGGTGTTGTTAATTTTTTTGAGTGACACTGGGCTATTTGTTAGGATCTAGCGATTTTTAGGTGAGGACATCATCTGACTGGTGGGGGCAGCAAGGCACATGCCGTGCCTAGTCTGCCGGAGGTAAGAAAAAGAAGAACGGCCCATTTAGCGGGCGCACAACAACACAGGGCTCAGCTTTCAACGCCACCCGGAGAGAGTTGCGTACCCAACGGCTGTGGGTAGGGTTCCGAGGTGTCCGGGCCATGCTGGCACCGGCGGTGGGCCTTCTGGTGCCGGCCGCAACCCGGTTTATACCAGGTTAAGTGGATGTGGGGAAATGGGAGGCCGAAACAAGGCAGCGGAGAGCGTGGCGTAGGCCCCGCGGGACGCAACGGTCAGGCCTCTCGGCCGTCACCGCCATCGCCACCACCGGGAATTACTGGCACACTGCTCGCCGCGCCGCCGCTCTGTCACAACCAACCGACCGCTGGACGCCTCCCTGATCCCAGAGCTCCAAGCCGCGACTGGACAGGGAGCTCCCCGCGAGCCCCCCCATCTTCGCCCGCCCGCCGGAGAGGCCTTAGGCCAAGACTTTTGAAGCTGCGGGGCTGCCATCTAGGAACTCTGCATACTTATTTGGCTGCAAAATGCCTGCACACATCGCCAGTTTAAAGGCTATGGACGAACATGTCACTTGTAAATATGGTTGAAATGGAAATAAATTGAAAGGTGAAAGAAAAAGATGATTTTTTTTTAGATAAAACAAAAAGAGGGTAAATACGTCCACTTGTTATACATGGTGCCCAGGCCCATACTTTATATTTTATTATTCAGTTATTTATTTTCACTTTGTTGAAAAAAACCGAACGTTAAAGCCAATTTGAGCTTTTCAAGTACTGAAACTATATTTATTTCTTTTTTTATTTGTGTATTATATTTGTTTTAAAAGGCAGCAACTTTTTTTTCACTTATTGTTGTTAAAAACAAACATTTTCAAAGAATGCTGATGTTATTTTTTTGTGGTCTACAAGAGTAACCGTAATAACCGTAAAACCGTGTTTTTTTTCTCAGACAATAATCGTACACCAAAATCTGAAACCGTTGCACCCCTAATCATGATAGATATCAATATCAAAAGAACATGCATTTGATAAAATGTTTGATTTAGGGCTCATCTCATTTCTTCTTTTGCTGGGTTGCCATCGACGTATATAGAGGAAGGAGAATCTGGGAAGAGAATTGAGATCCACCCTCATATTCTCGACCTATCACGGCCCAGCTAAATAGATTTGAATATGTCCGCAAATCAAATCGCCCTTTTGTAACTGATGGCAAATAACCTGCTGAGTAACTCTGCCATTGTGTCTCAGGACTTAAAAAAAAAAAGTATATCATGCAGTGAAACAGCACAAATCGGATATTCTATATTTGCTTGATTTCGGACGAAAAGTCGCATCCAATAAATCAATGTTTCGTTTGCTTGATGTCCTCGACGTTAAAAGTTTTTCCTCTTTCAGTTATTTAGTAGATGGGCTTATTTGTAATACATAGATTGTTGTATGTTGCAATATTATACGTATCACTGGCAAAATATCATTTGTGAGTTATCTTTAAATTAAAGCAGAAAGTGCAGTTTTTAGATGTAAAATGTCTGGATTAAAGAAAACACACACACTAAAAGAATGTATTTAGTTTAGCTCTTCGGTCTCTTAACTGATCAAATATTCCCTTTTGTGCACTACGCAAGGTCCTTAGTAACCGTTTAATGTAGCCGTGCTCATCTCCTCAAATTGAAATAATTACTTTTATTGCCATCTATGGGCTACATTTACGGGGCGCTGAAAGCCCACTGGATGGGTAGAGTTTTAATGTTTTGTCATGTATCAAAATACTTCTAATCGTCACAAAATTGGTCATGAAGGGACGGATCGGGGGGATTATTTTTTTTTTTTATAATATGTGTGTGTGTGTGTGTGTGTGTGTGTGTGTGTGTGTGTGTGTGTGTGTGTGTGTGTGTGTGTATATGTATATATATATATATATATATGTATATATATATTTATATATATATATATACAATTCAGTGGTGCTGCTGTAGTGATTGATATGTGACAGTGTCCAATGCCAATCACGGGAAAGGAAAGCACAAGAGAGAAATTAAACAAACAAACCTTATGGACTACATTGTACAAGGTCTTTGTGCTAACATGGCAGCTGCTGTCAAACTTAAACTACAACATCGGGCCATCTTGTGATCAATAACCCTTTTTTTTATATATATATAGTTACTCTGAACAGAGGTCTTGTCGTATAACTTAAGATAACCTATGCTAGTCCCACAATGAGGAAATTTGACTATTTCAGCAGCAATAGTGGATAATGGAAATTTAAAAAAAAAAATTGCATGCCACAGAAGGCAAGATCACATTGGCTACACACATTTTTAAGAAAATGAAATTAATACAAAATAAATATTTGAAAAAGGAAATGCAGAGATGCCTTGAGATACAAGTTGAATTTATTCCGCGACCACACTCGTTACTCAAATCAGCTTTTCCCATTAAAATGTGCTTATGCTTACCCAGGACCGTAAACGAGAACTTTAGTCGGTTGTCTAACAAACACATGCCCAGAAATATAGTGGGTTTGGATCTGCGTACGTTGTCCTACACTAAATGATGATGCAGCATCATTTTCCATGATGAAACAGGGATTAATGCCTCCCCAAAAATGTAAAAATATTTTGAAAGAAAACATTGAAAAAAATCTGCGAGTAGGCAAGTCTGTAGGTGCTGAACCGCGACTATGTCCTTCACATTGGCCATTTCAGTCATTATTTGTTGCTAAAAAAAATTCAAATAAAATAAAAACAGGGAAACGTCTCAAATATGCTAAAAAATACTAAATAAATGTACTTATGCTGCCGATGATGTTCAAACATTGGGGTTTTTCCTTCCATGGCACCTGTTGGCATCTGTTTTTGTTTTTTTTTAGTTTCCGAGGACACTTGAGGAAAACAGAAAAACAGTCTCTCTCCAACCCGCCGGCCTGTCCGTCTTTTTTGTTTGTCGCTCTGCTGTCCGTTTGGATTTGTTTCCGAAACTGTGCTTGCATGCCTCAGCTCAGCTCCCCCTGCTCAGAACAACGCCGCTCTATTTACGCTCATCCTTTTTCAGTCTGTAGGCATGTCAATCACTCAGTGTGTGTGTGTGTGTGTGTGTGTGTGTGTGTGTGTGTGTGTGTGTGTGTGTGTGTGTGTGCTAAAGGTGGAAATTGTGCTGCGGCGCACATCCAGGCAAAGCTCCATCTCTTCATGGCTGCTGATGTTTGCCTCAATAGTAAACAAATATATCAACACAGGTTTTGTGTAACACAGTGAAATAGTTACATATTCGCAGGAAGAAATCTGCGGTGGAAGGCATATGGCAATGCCGCTACCTGACTGACTTGTTACTTGGTGGGGAAACAGCTACAGTTGTTGTTTTTTTTGTCAGCAAAGGACAACTTTCTGAAAAGAATCCCTTTGTGTATGTTTAAAATGCAATGTTATTTATCAAGGCTTATCCTATGAATGATTTAATTTTAAAATCTGTGTAGCTCACTGTGTTGTTGGTAAAAAAAATAAAAATAAATCATCTATTTTCCCCAAACCGCTTATTCCTCACAAGAAAGAAAAAATGATATAACAAAATATAAACAAATTTGAAAAAGTAATAAAATTAATGTAAAAAATCTCAAATTAACACGTAAGTATGTTCTTGTAAAAAAAAAAAAATATATATATATATATATATATATATATATAAACATCTAACTTCTGTATAATGTATCTTTGTATAATATATACAATGTATGTATATTAAAAAAAATACAAAATTAAAAATTCACCTATTTTTCATGGAAAATATATATTAAATGGTTCAATCAGTGTCAGTTATATACAGATTTACGTGACTGATGGCCAGCCTGATAATTCCAATTGACAATTCCCATTTTACATCACAAGTCAAAATGGCGGTTTTAAGATGCATTAGAGGAGGGTTTGAAGTTGAATCTATCCCAGTTCCACCCTCAATGCGTTCAAGGCAAATGTAAACAACACTTGGCCAATTGCAATAAATTATTTGTTGTTCTGGTTAATGCAGTCATTCGAAATCACTTTGTGTCTCGTGAACATACGTATTGTATTTATATTTGCTCGAACACTTTGAGATTGGAAATTACACAATCCAAGAGGGGTAATCCTATTTCCTATTTTCCTCGAATGCAGCGTTTTTCCTCGGTGAAAGGACGCTCTGCGCGCATCGAAAAGCATTGGATTTTGGAATGTTGTAATGTGATTTATGAGGATTATTTTGATTTGAAAAAATTTGGGGAAAAAATTTAAAATAACAATCTGCCTGGTTTCTATACTACTCAGAGGCAAAAGCAATACAATACGCCGTGTAACTGCAGTATTATGGAATTATCAGAAATGCCCGGATGTTCGGAATTGTCAATTGCGGGGGTCCACTGTATACCAAATGATATGCAATATATGTTGTTCCCTCATGACTTAGCAGGTCAGTTATTGCGTATTCACTCCATCGTGGATGTTACATTTTGCATTTTAAAAGTTGCGTTTAAAATAAAAGTTATGTTCAAAATAAAAGCATAAAAGCTGCCCCTGTCCGGTCCCTGTACGGACGTTGTCAGAGTTTGGTCTACATTGCTGGCAATAAGTCGGATTTGCTTCCAGTGAGGGTTGCCCTTTGTCATCACCGATTCTGTTCAAAACTTTTATGGACAGAATTTCTAGGCGAACTTGAGGCAGTCTGGTTTGATGCCCTCAGCGTTGCATCTCTGCTTTTTGCAGATAATGTGGACTGCTTCAAGCCGCAATCTCCAACTCTCACTGGAACAGTTCGCAGCGGACTGTGGTAGGTTTTCTGACCTTCTACGCTTTCTTTAAGTCGTTGTTGGGCGAACGCGAATGTGGCCTGGAGGTGGGCCGCAGCTAGGTTAGTTTCTCCCAGCTGGTACGTCAGGTGCAGGGGAAGCGACATTTGCTTTCTGGTCATCATTTCAGAGGGGGACACCCCAGTGGATTCGTGCGAGGTGGTTCGAATCGTCATGAGTATCAGCGGGAGTCGGGTGTCCCAGTCTTGATGGTTGGAAATCATAAAGTTTTTCAGCAAATTCACCACGGTGCGATTAGTCCACTCTGCCTGTCCTGATGACTGCGGGTGATGGCTAATGTGCAACCGGGCCTTAATTCCCAGCATTTGCCAAAGCTGTTGCATTACCTTAGCTGTGAAGTGGGTTCCCCTGTCTGAGTTGACTCGTGAGGGCAACCCGAAACGGGAGAACACGTGATTCATCAGCAGGCATGCGGTGGTGTGCGCGGTCGTTTAGAGCAGGAAGACATTCTACCCACTTCTATCCGGCAAGACTCGGAGACGAAAGAAATGTTTGGGTCATGATCCCGGAAGTCGAGACCATGGTCCTTAATCGGAAAAGGTTGGAGTGCCCACTCCGGGTCAGGGATGAGATAATGTCCCAAGTGGAGAAGTTCAAGTATGTTGGGGTCTTGTTCACGAGTGAGGGCATGATGGAGCGGGAGATCGACAGGTGGATCGGTGCAGCGTCTGCTGTGATGAGGACTTTGCATCGGTCCGTTGTGGTAAAAAAGGAGCTTCGCCTTTCGATTTACCAGTCGATCTTTGTCCCATCCTACCCTCACTGCTCAAGCTGTGGATCATGACCGAAAGAACAAGATCCCGGATAAAAGAGCCCGAAATGAGTTTCCCCCGCAGGGTGTCCGGCCTCTCCCATAGAGATAGGGTGAGAAGCTCATTCATCCGGGAGGGACTCGCAGTTGAGCCGCTGCTTCTCCACGTTCAGAGGAACCAGCTGAGGTGGCTTGGGCATCTGGTTCGGATGTCTCTCTGGAGAGGTACTCCGGGCATGTCCCACCGGCAGTAGGCCCCGGGGAACACGCTTGAGAGACTATGTCTCTCGGCTGGCCTGGGAACGCCTTTGAATCATGCCGGAGGAGCTTGACGAAGTGGTTGGGGAGGGGGAAATCTGGACTTCCCTGCTGCCCCTGCAACTTGACCTCGGATAAGCGGCAGAGGATGGATGGATGGATGGATGGATGGAAGGTTGGATGGACGGTTGGATGGATCACCAGCGAAAAGTGAGGAGCACTATATGAAAATCATATAATAAAGTACATATAAAATGAATATTAAATGAACATATACTAAATCAAAATTACATAATTATTATATTATTATAATTATACAAAATTAAGTAAATATAAAAAATATACTAAATTATGTAATACGAATACAATACAAATTTCAGATAATATAAAATATTTCTTCTATTTCTATATGTGGTGTAAAAAAAAAAGCTGAAAAAATTCTATATTAAATTAACATATACTAAATCAAAATTATATGACAATTATACAAAATTAAGTAAATATAAAAAATATACTAAATAATGTAATTATACAAATACAATACAAATTTCAAATAATATAAAATATTTCTTCTATTTCTATATATGGTGTAAAAAAAAAAAAAAAGCTGAAAAAATTCTGAAAATAACTACAAACATGGAGGTGCAACGATTAATTAACATCTAATTGATTCGTTTTGAGACCTTTAATTCTTCTCTCAACAGCAAATGTTCTCAGACTTATGTAGTCCTCCATTAAAACTGGCTGACTGTCTTTAACCTTATTTTTCAAAATACGGTAAAACATTTGCAAATATCTGTGTCACCTTGGAGGAAAAATGACCAACATTTTGCCTTTTTTCTGACACGGCTGTCATTTTCTACATTTCAATTTGAAATAGTGTCCTATTTTTAAATAAAAGGGATGGACAAGTTTGTTAAAATCTCATTTGATTCATTGGCAGATTAATCGCTTATCCAAAATATATTTTTTTAAATGATGCAAAATAAATATGAACACATTTCGGTAATATAAAATAGATCTAAAATATGCAAAATATGTAATAATATATAATGTGAAATAGACTAAATATAAAACAAAATAGACCAAATTATTAAAAATGCCGATATACAGACGCTCCCCACCTTACGAACGAGTTACGTTCCGGACGATCGTTCGTAAGGTGAATTTGTTCGTAAGTTGCTTCAGTGCTATATTTTGTATTATAATTTATGTTTAAAGCCTATATAAGTATATTGAAGGTTTATATAAGTATGTTTAAGGCTTGTACAAGTAACCTGCATTGGTTTGTACTGAAAAAAACTTAATAAAATGGAGAGAATACGTACAGTACTGTACTGTACTACGTATGTTAGAGAGAGAGAGCGAGACACACACAGTATGTACATGTATGTAATAAGATAAATAAAATGAAGTTTAACTTACTTTTGGAAGATGTACTCGATGCTTAAGGAGATGATGGAGGAGGAGGAAGAGAATGATTATATATCATGAGAGATTCTTCGTCGTCGCTGGAATCGGCTTCAAAAGTTATTTCTTGCTTCATGGGGACTGGCGTTTCTTCCTCCTCCTCCTCGACACGTTGCTCAGCCTCCAATGAGCTCTCACAGCGCCAATCGTCGGTATTAGCGGCGGAAAGAAGCACTACGCGCAATACAAAATCTAACTTACAGCATTTCTTTCCGAACATTTTTCGACATACTGTACGCGCAGAAATGTTCGTATGTACCGTTGTTCGTAACTCGAATGTTCGTAAGTAGGGGAGCGTCTATATATGAGTTTACATATCTATCTTGATAAATACAGTTCCGTTGTAGTTTTGTCCTAGTATGGCAACAATTCTACATGCATATTTGATGACTTTCAGCAATGTAATTGTTAGACGACAGACTTTGGTCTCACCGCAAACAACTTGCCATCCATCCACTTATCCCATCTCCAACATTTCATGTCTGACTCTTTGCTTCTTCTAAGTTTTGTTCTCCGAGCTTGTATTTTTTTTTTCATTTATTCCCCCTCTGCTGGAATCTCATCATCTGGTTCCGCCTGAGCGGAGCGCTCACATCGCCGATTCTTATTGAAGAGGAAGTAACGGCGCGGCGGTCGCTGCTGACTGAGCGCGCCGCTTATTTGGATAATGACTCATCTGCTTGCACGGCGGGCCAGGTCGCGCTCGGTGGATGTGGCTAATGATGGGGATGCCGCATTGTCTGGGAATGTGTGCACGTACACACACACACACACACACTGTAAGCAGGACTGACGCACGCTTTAATCAACGCTGCTTTTCCTCTTTAAATGGTTGGCAGCCCCTCACTGTCTTGTCTGCTGCTTCCCTCCACTTTGTGGATTATTTTTGGTCCCTTTGTTTATTTCATGGTGGTGGTTTCATTGTGAGAGAAGTTATATACAGTCCTCTCAAAGTATTGGAACGGCACTGTCAAAGTCATGTCCAGTGTTTGTGCAATAGCTCTGAACGATTTTCGCTCTTCTCTCACTGTTCTTCTCCCGTAGACCACAGCTCTCTGGTCTTCATGTTTGCGTGAATGCAGTTTTCACAGGTGAAAATGGTTAGACGGCATACTTTGCAAAAACAAGCACTATCTCATGTTTAAGCGATCAATCTGAACGGCAACACCTGAGCATCTACATGGTAAATACTGGAAATAAAAGCTGGAATTCTGAACTTTTCTTTTTATCGGAAACCCGAACGTCTTCACTGTACAACAAATACAAGTTCCAATACTTTTGGAGGGGGCCATCACATCACATATGACAAGTGCATTGCCCATGCGATCGAGTCAGCTGTGGACTTCTTTGACTTTGTGGATTAATTATAGTCCTGATGTTTTTCTTTTTTTTTTCTAGTCATTCTGTTTATTTCTATAATGCATTGTGGTGGAACTGGTTATCATGAACATCTGGCAAGAGGCGTAATCACTTATTGTTTTCTCTGTACATGCCTGGCCAAATGTACTATGCATATTTTTGACTTAGTTCATTATTCCTTGTCCATCTGTTGTTTTTGTGATACAGGGTGCTTGTTATCATGAATAACTGGCAAGAGGAGCATTCACATTAGTTGTGATACGTACAATTTGCCTGTGCATGTGGACTTTTTTTTTTTAATTAGTGGATTATTCTGAGTCACAAGTGCATGGCGGCTCTCAAATCATGACCAACTCTTTGACTGCCAATAACGTTTAGTAAAATCCTACGGAGGAGCGCCAAAGACGTTAAAAGACGTTCACCAAGTTTTTTTTTTTTTTTGGGGTGGAACGGGTGGAGAAAAGCCTTGGCCAGCTGTGCTGAAAGTATCTAGCAGATCTAGTTAGTATAATGCCTATTTTTGGCCCCTAGATGGCAGCGATGACTCTCTTTGGACAAGATTGGGTAGACGTCAGTAGAAGATGTGAGGCGGATCTAGAGTGTTGAGGGGACAATGGCTGAGGAAGCCATAATGGCGACCGGTTGCAAGCAGCTCACGCTTGAGCATTTTTTTCAAAGACGAAAAGCATCGACCAATGCTAAACAGCACATTGATGACGACGATGATGATGATGGTGACTCTGAGGTTGACGCCGAAGTTGGAAGCGTTGACGCGGCGGCTATGATCACGTCATAAAGCCTCACCGGCTAGCGATGCTAACGCTGGAAAACGCGGAGCGCAACCAAGCACTTCTGCACAGGCAGACGTTCAATCGGACGATGAAGATTACCCTGAGTCCAATGCATATTCATCGGAGGAGTGGGTACAGTCTGATCACGGAGAAGACACTGGTTATGGACTACGATGCCACCATGAATGGAGCGGATAAGATGGATCAACCACCCGGTATAGGAATGCTTAAATCGGCTGGCACTCAATCGGACGGCATCCCTTTTCTGAAAACGTCTGGCAGTCAAAGACTTAAGTGGAGGAAGGATGGATCTGTGCTCGCTCCTGCAACTATTTTGACATCGGGATTTTTAACTACATTGTTGCAATATGCCTGGCGGAAAAAGAGCTGACGAGATTGAGGAGATCAAATCTTCTCTTGCAAAACTCAAAGAAATAGTCACCGGAATACTTGAAATGAAAAAGAGCATCGAGCCACTTGAAGAAAGAGACACCAGTGAGGAACCAGTTGAGGTGACTCGGGCATCTGGTTCGGATGCCTCCTGGACGCCTCCCTGGAGAGGTTTTCTGGGCATGTCCCACCGGCCGGAGGCCGCGGGGACGACCCAGGACACGCTGGAGAGACTATGTCTCTCAGCTGACTTGGGAACGCCTTGGGATCCTGTCGGAGGAGCTGGCTAAAGTGGTTGGGGAGAGGGAAGTCTGGGCTTCCCTGCTAAAGCTGCTGCCTCTGCGACCGGACCCCGAAAAGCGGTAGATGATGGATGGATGGAAGAAAGAGACACAAGAAAAAGATCGACGCATTGTCGCCTTGGAACAAAAAGTAGATGATTTGGAACAGAATCCTCGTATCAACGATGTGACAGTTACAGGTATCCAGATTAGACCGTGCCGTGGCCTTCCGGCGAGAGCTGCAGCCGGCACAAATGCAGTTGATTCTGACCAACAACAAGTAACAACTCGACTTAGAGATTTGGGGTTAATTGTGGATCCAGCGCACATCTAGATGTGCTTTTCACTTCCAACTGGGGGGACACGACCACCGGCAGTTCTGATCAGGTTTGTTGACAGGAAGAAAAAGATTGCTCTTTTGAGAGATAGCTACAAGCTTAAAGGTAAACATGTCTACGTCAACGGAAATCTCACAAAACGAAATGCTGACATTCCCAGAAGGGCGCGACAATTGGGTTGGTAGACATTATTCCGGGATGGAGCCGGCGGGTGGCCTGGGTGGACGCTAAGGAGTGTCCAGATCTAAGCATCATCGGATGCTGGCAACAGTAGTGGGCCGCTGGCTGAACTGACCAGAATGGAGTGAACATTGGTGTGGCCGCAATGGGTAGAATGCAAGCCCATCTACTCTTGTGGAAGCCACAACATGCGTGAAAAGCTGATCCAAGGTCAGCGAAGACGCTACTGTTGAACCAGCATGCGCTCGCTTTGGCTGCTCGCCCGGTTGGGTGGGCCTGTTGGTGGGGTCCGCCCGGGAACCGATTTAGCAATTCCAAATGACTGGTACTAGCTGCAACTTACACACGGACATTACTCAAGATGAACTGAGCAAGGCGTGTGCAGACTTAAGTCTGGGATTGATAACGATATCAATCAATGACTATCATAATCAATGTATATGACTGATGCGTAAAGTAAGAATCAATGGAGACGGGTTACTAATAAGCCATGGCTTCTACCTGTCAGTGATTCTTTCGGATGTCAATGTTGCAAATGATATGACGTGATCGATGTAATAATGTGTCCGAAAGGAAAAAATGAATAAAACAAAACAAACAGGTGAGAGATGGCCTCTCCTCACCATCCTTAAGTTATAAGACAAGTACATTGCAGGTGTCCATGTGTGATTTGAGTCTGCTGTGGATTTCTTTGACTTTGTGGATTAATTCACGTGTGGGGGGTTTATCATGAGTAACTGGCAAGCGACCAAAAACTTGTTGTGTTCCTGTTGCCTGACCAAACAGGTTGTGGACTTTTTTGACTTTGTGGATTATTTCAAGTCAATGTTGGTTTCCTTTCTATTGTGCGTTTAATGGTGGTGCTTGCCTATCATGAAGAACTGGTGAGAGGTGCAATCACGCAGACTATGCTCCCTGACTTTGTCATGTCTGGGAAGATCTGGCTTTGGTTGAGGGCCCTGAGTGGGTTCCCGCCCTTCCGCAGGTTAACCAATCCAGGCCCTCAGCCACTTGTGCCTGGCCCCAGGTGTGACTAGTCTCCTAATTAGTGTGGGTGTATTTAATTCCCGGGTGGTGATCAGTCGGTGTGGGATCATTGCCGCTTATCACGGTCACCCCCGGAGTTCGTTCTGTCATTTTGATTTTGATTTGTTACAATAAAATACGTCAGTCTAACCCGCACTCCTGCCGTGGTTCTCCGGCCTCCCTGCACTTTGGGTCCTCTACTCCACACGCTGACGGACTCAACTCCGCTCCGTGGCCGGACCGTGACAGAATGATCCCACGATAAACGGACCCAGCGGACCAAGAGGCAGGTACCGTTCCTGTTTCCCTCTTCCAGTTTCCGGCGGTGCGTGTGGAGCGCCCGTGGCCAGTTCTGGCGGCGCTCGTGCAGCGCCCGTTGCCGATGTTCTGGCGGCGCTCGTGTAGCGCCCGTTGCCAGTGTTTCCGGCGGCGCTGATGGCAGCGCCCGTTGCCGATGTTCTGGCGGCGCTCGCGGAGCGCACGTTGCCAGTGTTTCAGGCGGCGCTAGTTGAGCGCCCGTTGCCAGTTCTGGCGGCCCCCGTACAGTGCCCGCTTCCCGTTCCGGCGGCGCACGTCGTGCGGCAGCAGTCCCTGGCATCATCGCCTGTGCCGCTGCAGCCCCTGGCATCATCGCCTGTGCCGCTGCAGCCCCTGGACTCTACCCCGGAGCCTTCATCCGGGTCCCGCTACAGACGTAGACTTTTGTTTGGGACGTCTGGGACCCGTCCCTTAAGGGGGGGTACTGTCATGTCTGGGAAGATCTGGCTTTGGTTGAGGGCCCTGAGTGGGTTCCCGCCCTTCTGCGGGTTAACCAATCCGGGCCCTCAGCCACTTGTGCCTGGCCCCAGGTGTGACTAGTCTCCTAATTAGTGTGGGTGTATTTAATTCCCGGGTGGTGATCAGTCGGCGTGGGATCATTGCCGCTTATCATGGTCACCCCCGGAGTTCGTTCTGTCATTTTGATTTTGATTTGGTACAATAAAATACGTCAGTCTAACCCGCACTCCTGCCGTGGTTCTCCTGCCACCCTGCACTTTGGGTCCTCTACTCCACACGCCGACGGACTCAACTCCGCTCCGTGGCCGGACCGTGACAGACTTAATGGATCGTTACTTTATGGATTGTTCCCAGTCATTCATTTTATTTTTATTTTATGAATACTTGGTGATAGACGCAAAGTGCAAAATTTGTGTATTACCATGTGACACTGGCTTGCCACACAATTTTTTTTACTATATGGATTATTTCTTTTTATCATGAACTACTGTCGAGGCGTAATGGCATTCATTATGGCATATACGCTGTATGTGACGTGCTCGTGTGCTTTTTTGACTTGGTGCATTATTTCTATTTTGCAAGGTGTTGGTTTTATCATAATAGTTGGTAAGAGGAGCAATCACATTTATTAGGATTTAATTTGTACATTGTGTCTGAATGGATATTTTTTACATTGTGGGTTTATTTCTATAGTACAATAAATATAGCATTTTTAATCTAAAAAAAATTTTTTTTACTTGATTTGACTAGATTGTTTTTATTTCCTCAGTGAAAACATAAAGCAAACCAACATGTAGCTGGCATCGATAGCATAGCTGTCTAACCTAGCCAGCGCCACCTGGCCTAGAAATTCATAGCCTAGCGTTAGCTTTTTGGTTAATAGCGGTGGTTGTAGTAGTTGTTTTACGGATAAATAAGTACATTTAAATGACTATGTAATGACCGCATAGCTTTATTGGAAAATCTGGAATCCTGTCTGGGCTAGACACAAAAATGTCTACTAAAAATCTGCGACAGATGCACACACACCACTCGTTTTTATCGACCACTCAACATTTACAGCCTTCAACTGCTCATGCACCAAAAAGACAAACACACACACACACACACACACACACACACATGCTTTGTGCTCATTGGCTGATGCTAACGCTATCAGACGTGTACAGTGTGCTCTAACGACAAAGGCAAGAGAGGCAAAGTTGGGGTGGGGGGCATGTGTGTGTGTGTGTGCGCGCGCATACACGTGTGCGCACTTAGCACTCTTAAAAAGCAATTAAGAGCCGGCAGCAGTAGCAGATGAAGAAGAAGAAGATGGAGGAAGAAGAGGTGAATTAAACATCAGCGCCACCAGATGGAAAGAAATCGGACGGGAAAGAAAGAGAGAAGATGAATAATTGAGGGCATCGTAAAAAGAAATAAAAGTGAAATAAGAGATGAGACGAAATGTAAGAAAGCGCAAGTCAATTACAGACAAGGCTGCAGGGAGAGAGAGAGTGTCTTTGTGTGTGTGCTTGTGCGTGTGCGTGTGTGTGGTTGGAGGCTGGTGTACGTATGTGTCTGTACGCATGTGTATGTGTGTGTGGATCTGTGATGATGTGTGCACGTGTACATGGGTAATATGTATGCATCTTTTTTGTATTTGTGTGTGTGTGTGTGTGTGTGTGTGTCTACATTATGTGCACGTGTGTATACTACATTTGCACTACATGTCTAAGTGTGTGCTTTGTGTGTACAGATCTGTAGTTTGTGTGTGTGTGTGTGTGTGTGTGTGTGTGTGTGTGTGTGTGTGTGTGTGTGTGTGTGCCTTTGTCTTTGCTACATTGTGGGGCCCTTGTACGCGTGTTTTTCCAGGTTTAACTACCGCTGTGGGCACCAACTTGAAATTGTGGGGACGTTTTGGTGGTGCCCACAAGTTCGGACCTCTTTTTGAGGGTCAAGACAAGGTTTTAGAGTTTAGGTTTGAATTGGGTTATGGTTGAGGTTAGGGTAAGGAATGGGGGTAGTCAATCATTTTTGATGGTTGGGGTTAGGGGCAGGGGCTAGGAAATAAATCATGCCGATTTGTAGGGATGGCAATTGATAAGATTTTTACGATTCCGATTCTGTTTTCGATTCTGCTTAACGATTTGATTATTTTTTTCGATTCTCTTATCCATTATTTTTGGGGGGGAAAGGTGAATAAACATACACATCGTTTTTTTAAAAGCATTTTCGTTTTCATTTTATTTCCTTAACAAAATTGTTTTTTTAATTTTAATTTATTTTTTCGTTAGTCTTAGTTCACTAAAATAACCCTGGTTCTCAGCCAAAATATCGCTAGCATGAAAGGTAGCAGTAGCACATACCTGGGTTCTCCCGTAACCCCTGGGCGTTATTATAGTTTGATTAAATTCTTGTAATTTTTGCCAAAATCTGGCATTTCCTTTGAAGTGTGAAAACTTAGTCATTTATAATATTTTTTTCACTTTCAACCACTCAAAATGTTCACAGGCATCAGACCTATCTATTCATATATAGTTTAAAAAAAAAAGGTTTTTTTAATGCCCTCTATGGACAATAATAGCAGTATTATGCTAACAGAAAAATTAACTATGCTGGATAAAGGAAAAAATAAAGTTCTAATTTGAATATTTCATATGACATATTTAGAGGCTTGAATAAGTCCATAAGTCATAACAATATAATTTTTTTATGCATGCCCAGTTTTACACAATGGCATTTTTCTGAATAGCACAAAACTCTTGTAATTTTTCCAAAATCTGGCATTTCCTTTGAAGTGAGATAACTTAGTCATTTATGAATATTTTTTTCACTTTCAACCGCTCAAAATGTTCAGTGGCATCAGACCTATCTATACATATATAGTTTTTATTTTATTTTATTTGTTTTAATGCCCCCTATGGACAATAATAGCAGTATCATGCTAATAGCAAGACTAACTATGCTGTATATATATATAAAATAAAAGACTAATTTGAATATTTCATATGACATATTTAGAGGCTTGAATAAGTCCATAAGTCATAACAATAGAATTTTTTCTGCATGCCCAGTTTTCACACAATGGCAGTTTTCCGAATAGCACAAAACTCTTGTAATTTTGCCAAAATCCGGCATTTCCTTTAAAGTGAGATAACTTTAAATTTTTTTCACTTTCAACCACTCAAAATGTTCAGTGGCATCAGACCTATCTACACATATATAGTTTTTATTTTTATTTATTTTTTTAATGCCCCCTATGGTACAACAATAGCAGTATTATGCTAATAGCAAGACTAACTATGGTGTATATATATATAAAATAAAAGAATAATTAATATATTTCATATGACATAGTTAGAGGCTCAAACAAGTCCATAAGTCATAACAATATAATTTCTTTATGCATGCATTTTGTATTCATTTATTAGCCTTTGGCGCCACCTAGTGGATTTTTGTGTTAACACTCTAAACACACAAATTCCTCTATTTTCATGTTTATGACTCGTCAAAGAAGCGATTGCATCAGTAATCACGGAAAATGCATTATAACATCAGGTTTACAGCATATCAAAAACTGTGATTTATAATGGGAGTCAATGAGCCAAAATCGGGCATTATTACAACAACTTCGTGTGAATCTCTCCCTCCTGTTTGGTAATGATTATAAATTACAGCATGGCGCCAATTTGAACTTCTATATTTTTAAACAATCCTGGTAAAATGTCAGGTCCCTTGTGTATTTTTTTCAAATGCTTTTACTTTGATGAAAAACAGAAAAACAGAAAAAAAGCCAGAAAATGGACAAATAACGCCCAGGGGTGGTAAAATCGAGTCTTCCTCACTGTATACTTGGGTGCCATATCATAAGCGAGGTGCAACGTGTCCACTTTGGTCATCTCGCTCATTGTGCCTCTTTCTGTGTCATATGTGCTTCCTTGTGTAAATGACTCTCCCACAGTAACACAGTAAGCGGCTTTTTTTAGCGGGAGTTTGTTTGCTGTTGTTGAGTTCTTCTCGTATGGAGTGTGTGAGGACACGACTGGCAGAGCAAAAGCTACGGAAGCCCGTGGGGGCGAAAGCTGCGGCGCAACTTAAAGGGGAAAAAAACATCAATGCTATAAAAAATAAAAAAATCGTCCACAACAAAACACTCGAATTAATTTTTTAAAAATTATATATCGCCGAGCCCTAATTGTTACATCACTAATTATGAGTAGTCAAGGAGGCCGATGCTGATATTCATATGCAGTAAAAGAGAAAATATTAGCGTCCCCCAAAAAAAAAGAAAAAAAAAGATGCTTTTTTTTTCATTTTAAACTAATCAAGAATTGACAGCTTTGTTCAAAAATTACAACAAAAAATTGCAGGGAGCTTCCAGGGTCATCAGCATGTGTTAATTAAAATAAATTAAAAACTAAGCAAGCAAAAGTTGTCTATTGTAAATAAAGTTTCCTAAAATTTCAACTGAATTTCTTCAAAAAAAAATTACACACACACACACACACTTGTATATACACTTGGGTGGGGTCACATTCAATGTGTAGGGGTAGAGTTCGCCAGTCGGCGGGGGCTGTGGACCGGTGGGTTGCCTGGCAGGCCTGCAGTGCCCCGTCCTGCTGCGTTGGGTTGGGGGCGCGAGCCGTGTTGGGGTGGGGGGCGCTCCTGCTCCTGGGTTTGCTCTCCGGCCATTGGCCCCTGCGGGGCCCGGGGGTTGTCCCTTGGCGCTGCCGTGGCCTGGGGGGCCCTGAGGTGTTGCGCTTGCTCTGTCCTGGCGGGGTTCGACGGCTCCCCTCTTTGGTGGAGATTTTCATGCATGCCAGATCCACCACACCGGCATCTATCGAAACTCAGACACAATCTGCTTCTTCCTCTGGTCATTGAATCGATGGAGGCTGGTGTCTGTGGATCTCACTCTGCTTCGTCTGTCGTTCCTTCCTTTCCTCAGTCTCTCCTTTGGTCTCTTAAGGTCTCCTTGATTTGTTGGAATTTAGATGTTTCTGGGGTTGGTGAAGGACTCTGGTTGGTGGCCCGGTGGGTGGTGTCTGGTCGGTGCTGGATTTCACTTTCCTTTCTTTTCTTTGGTCCTTCCTCGGGTCTCCTGACGGCCTCACGGCTCTGGCTGGGTTCTGAAGTGTTCGGTTTAGGTGAACGGTATGGGATTTTTTAATAGGTTTTAGGTGAACTAATGAATACACACGCACACACGCACATGCACATACACATTCTCACCCACATACAAAATAAAAATTAATTTTAGAAAATCAATAAATAAAAAAAAGAGAGCAATGATGGCATGTCAAATTGGTAAAATTACCGAATGAACAATACTGAGCTCTCCCCAAAAAAATGTAAAAAAATTTAGGGAGTTCCCGTTCCCAGTGCCAGCATCATTTTTATTAAGTGGAAATTTAAATAAATCCATAAATGAAAAGTATCTCACTGAGTGACAATTGCTTGTATTTGGAAAAGATTTGAAAAGATCTTCATAGACAGTGGAAGTATTGTCCGAATATGTTCAAAACATCTTTGCAACAAGTAAATACTGTCTGTGAACATCTTACAAATCCTGATGAAAACCCAAAATTCGCTACGTTTGCAAGCCGCTCAGCTTTATCGGCCTTCAGATTCGTAAAAAGGCAGATGCCGATATTTGTCAAAATGCCAAATATCGGCTCGGCCAATTATCGGTCTATCCCTAATGTAGTCTGAGAGTGTAGTTTATATACTGTTTGTGTGCGCGTGAAGTTGATTCATGTTTCTGTGTGTGTGTGTGTGTGTTTGTTAAATGCCCCTGGTTGAGGTTTGTGTTGGGAGTACGTGTGATTTGCAGTAAGCGCTCAGTTTGCCCGCCGTCTCCTCGGCGATTGGCGTCACGCTGCTGTGTCGCGCCGCTTGAAGGGAAATGAAAGAAGTGGCGAGGGGACGCCGGGAAATCAACAAACAACAACAAAGAGCCAGCGTGTGTGCGTATGGGATATAGGTGTGTGTTCACAATTTTGTGTGTGTTTGTGTAATATATATATGAGTGTGTAGTGTGTATGTATGTGTGCAGTATTAATGGATGCGTACGGACAATTTTGAGTTTCATATTCCTTTAAAATTTACATTCCATATATGCTATAAGACATGCCATGCCATTTATTGCACATGATTATGCCTATATTGTGTATTTATTTTACTTATTGCGGGGTGGTCCGTAACATAACCTGGAGGGAGATTACTTTTTTTTGTGGGTAGTATGTGCTAATGCGTAGTAAGTAGATGTGTGAGCGAGTGTGTAGTTTGCAGGGTTTCCCCCAGAAAACTTGCTAAGCCCGGTGGTCGAGGACGGGCGGACCAAATTTCACCCCGAATCATGTTCGTCGAAGTGGAGGGTGGGGTTGGTGAAAAACATTCAGCGGTTACTATTTGTCGTTCATTGACGGGGGAAGCACAAGTTAAAAATTATTATTTGGGGGGTTTGAAGCCTGGAGGGGGATCAAGGAAAGCCTGGTGAAACACTGGGGGAAAGCCTGAGTATGTATGAGTGTGTATGGGTGTGCATTATGTATGGCTGTGTAGTCAAATCAATAGGTCTCAAGGGCAATACTTTCTAAATTTGGTCATTCAAAGAAATCAATCGTGTTCTTGCTGTAGCATCCAGATAGAATGCTTTGGATGTATGAATGTGATTTTAACCAGTTGGCACAAGAAAAGAAAAATGTTTTGTATACTTTGATGTCAATGCGGTTTTATATTGATACTTTAAGTTAATTCCCCAAAAATCAATCAAGCAGTGGTGTTCGACTCCACTGTTGAGTTTTTTTTTTCAGACTGATACCAATACGAGTATTCACTCTTGACTATTCACCAAATACAAATGACACAAACACTTTTGACACATGAAATTTCAATTAACACAGACTCCGCCCACCAAAGAGAGTGCACCAAAAAGAAAAGAAAACAAACCAGTCGTCAATAAACGCAAGCAGTCTGCATACGTTCATCCACGTGATGTAAATGCAAACGCGGTGGCGTTCGCCACTCTCAGCTGACCTGGTTCCTGCTTCATGCATCCTGGTGTGTTTTGTCCTTCCCTGGTGAGTGTGAGTCTCAACAGCGACCAGCGATGAGTCAGCGCCACTGTCATGCGAGAACCGACAAGCGTGACTTACAAAGCTTACTTTTACAATCGTGTGCGCACACACGCACAGGACTGATAACTTTGTTTTTGTGTGTTACCTCCTAAAATATTGATACAGCATTTAAAAATATAAAGATATGTGTTATGCTAGTTATTGCAAGCATACACAGGAAGTCTAGTAACCAAAATTCTGGATGTGGTCACGTTGCGTTAATTTTCAGTCAGAGCAATATTATCCAAAATGGCAGCCCCTGGAATTAATGTAAATTACTAATGAGTTGTATTTAATTCTAAATCCACTAACACAATATTAACTAGGATACTGTATTGGATAGGGATGGAACGATAACGGCAATATCGTGATATCGCGATATTAAAACTGCCAACAGTATCGTCATGTCACGATATTAAAAGCAGCACATCTGTTAAAAAAGTCAGGTTGATTTCCATTTGTGCAGTTCCAGCACCCTCTGGTGGCTAGTTTTTTAGTGCAGTTTAGTTTTCACTAGCCATGTTTTGGCCCTTCTACGTTTAAAATCCACGTTAATGGTCAGATGAAGGGGAATGTAATATGCTTGGGAACCGAGTCAATATGTGGAGCAACTAAATGAGTGCGTGCATTAACAAGTAACGGGGCTTAAAGTAAAAAAAAAAAAAAAACTGAGCCGGAACTTTTTCCGGGGAGCGAAGGTGCAGTGTCCAACGTGCCAATTCGTTGTTCGACCAACATCAAGCCATTAATTACTATTCGATTTGTCGCCGTGGATGGATTGTGAAACTCATGAAATTCCCGATGGCCAGTCCTCCCCAAGTGTCAGGTCATCTCTTTCATTATCCATTTATATGATGTATAGTACAGTATAATAGCACTGCGGGTTGCAGTCCCCTCTCGTGCTGCAGATATCGAATATTTGGGTATTCAAAAATCCTACGGAAAATTCTATTGAATAATCAGGTATTTGGATAAAAATAATATTTTCGCAAGGTGAAAGAACAATTATGAATACACAAGACATTAAAAATATATAATATATATAAATTCCACTTATTAATAATGATCGACCAATTGTCATTTCTTGATAATCATTTTTTTTTTTTTTACTTAAATTTAAATTGGGCAGAACAGCACATTATTTTCCTGTCTATAAGGTTCGGGAGATTTTCAACAAATCTCTCTCCGTGGGTTTTGGAATGACGTTCCGTTAAATATGAGGCAACCTCCCTCTCTACCCACTCTTAAAACACGTCTTTGTTCTTTGCCTTTTTTTTTTGTTGTTGTCTTTTTAATTTATTTATTTTTTTCTTAGGGAAGCTCAGTATTGTTCATTCGATTTGACATCATCATTGCTCTCCTTTTTTTTTTTTTTTATTTAAAAAAAAATAATAATAAAAAAATTATATTTTTTATATATATATATATATATATATTTTTTTTTGTATGTGGGTGAGTATGTGTGTGTGTGTGCGTGCGTGCGTGCGTGCGTGCGTGCGTGCGTGCGAGCGTGTGTGTATTCATCAGTTCACCTAAAGCCTATTAAAAAAAAAAAACATACTAATAATATAATATAATAATAAATTGCCAAATGCAGAAACATCAATGTAAGTTATCACGATGTGGTGGCTCTCGCTAACAGACAGAATTAAGTAACCAGAATTAGGTTAAAAAATTCTATATACGTAGACCATGTTTCTATAAATTTTGATATTTGTTTTTTATTGGTCGAAATTCAGAGTTTGTTTATTTTTCCAGTTAACAAGAATTGTTTTTTTTGCGATAGTAAGAGCTATAAGTGTAGATTGAAATTGTTTATGTGGTAAGTCAGTTGTTGTTAGGTCACCAAGCAAACACAAGTTTGGAGATAAAGGTATCCTACAGTCCAAAATAGCGGAAAGTTTTTCTAAGACTTTAGTCCAGAAATACATAACCGGAGTACATAACCATAAAGCATGAACATAAGTGTCTGTAGTGTTTTGTAAACATTGGAGACAAATGTCGGAGTCTGAGAGTCCCATTTTCTTCATCATATATTGAGTAATGTATGTTCTGTGAATAATTTTATATTGGATAAGTTGTAAATTTGTGTGTTTTGTCATTTTAAATGCATTTTCACAAACTTGAATCCAAAAGTCAGATTCCGGTCTGTCTCCCATTTCGAGATGGGTAAAGACATTTTATCAGTATATGAAAGTAACTTATATATTTTTTAAAGTTTTTTTGTTGTTGTCGGAGAAAGCTTGTTAATATCTTTAGCTAAAACAGGCGGTTGGAGCGTACTCCGAAGTGTTGGAATTTTTTTCTTTATCATATTTTTAACTTGTAGATAATGTAAAAAATTTCAGTTTTTTATTTTGTATTTTTGGAGCAAGGATGTATATGATATAAACATATTATCTGAGAAGAGATGGTGGAGATGTATAATTCCTTTCTGCTCCCACACACCTAAATAAAACGGTTGGTTGTTAAGTTGAAAGTCGGGGTTATGCCATAGGGGAGAAAGTCCACAGGGCTCCACTTGGGCTTTTGTCATTTCTAGTGCTTGTTCTTTGTCTTTGACTCGGCATGATGTTTTATGGTGCTTGCTGTATTTTGTGTTATTAATTTATTTATTTTATTTACTTACCTACTTGTGTTAACTTATTCATTTATCCACTTAAGATAATTATTAATGTATTTGGTGTTATTTTTGTTTTACCTGTCTTTATTCCATGACTGATTTTACTCCATGTAGAACACTTTGTATGAAATAAAATTCAGAGTTGAGTAGTTTTTGGTCTGTGAGACAGTGACGTCAGAACCACAGTTGTGATTTTGCCGACCGTCAAGTGCACAATTGAGTAAGCTCGGTTTATTTATTAGGAACGGCAACTGTGTTCGACTGTCAGGTGTGCAAATCATCACGTCGATTAGACTGCCTTTGAAAAGTAGTCCGATGACTCTAGCTGCAGCCGCATAGCCCCGTTAGCACGCTAACATTAGAGACGCCCTAAACACTGGCAACAAGCACCGTGCAATACATAGCCAGCGTAATTAAGTTTTCTTTTAGTGCCCTTAATTGGTGATCGAATGTGATTTCTGTACAAAGTTGTTTTGTTGACGTTGGTCGCAATTGTTTACGCCGGCAATACGAACGGCAGACACGCGTTTCGCAGGATGAGTTAAGTCATCCGTTGCTGCTGCGGTCCGCGACTGGCAAAAACGCTTCTGGGAACAACTTCAAAATAAAAGCGTTCATTGGCATTGGGCTTCATTGGCATTGCGCTCCACATATTACTTGGTATGGAGAGGTTTATTTTGAAGTTGGCCTTCTCCCCGCATTGCGGGTGTTTTGCCAGCTGTGTCAAATATGTCAAATGTTTACTTCTCTGGATTTGTCATTGCGCTAGTGGCTCTTACGCCGGAAATCCGGCACCGTGCCGGGGTACTTTAAGGCCTGAAGTAAAGGCCTCAATATTAAGTGTTATTAGAGATTGTAGGTTGTTTATATGAATTGCTGTTATGTACAAGGCACAATCTTGTGTTTTGTTTAGAATTATGTTTCCAATATTGTGACCTTTTTTTGTATAGCAAATCTCCCCACAAAATCGTGATCATTATCATATCGTGATGTTTGGATATCGTTGCATCCCGAGTATTAGAGAGATATAGATCGATTCTGGCACTCGAAACATTTAGACTAGTGCGGCTGCATAGAACATACTATTGTCAAGCATTTTTGGGGGGTTGACTTCTTCTTTAAACCTGTTTTCAGGGACTCGCATGCCATTGATATTTGCACTTTTCATGTTCATACACTGTTTAATAATAAAATATAATAACGGACAATTTTGAGTTGCATATTCCTTTAAAAATGAATTTCCATATATGCTGTGAGACATGCCATGCCATGTATTGCACATGGTTATGCCTATATTGTGTATTTTCAACATTGGCCCGGCTTTTACTCGCTGGCTTAAGCTTAAAAACAACGCAATGCGCTTGTCCTCATGGGAAATTTGGTCTTCCTTCAGGCATAATATTACCGGTTTTGTCCATATGGGGTCGCCATAATCAACGTAAACTGAAAGTTCCTTAGCGTTGCTTTAATGAATGAGAGAGTCGTGCATGCCTATGAACCAACCACATGCAAGCTGAACTGAAATATTCAAACAGAACGATTTTTCAAAAGCCAATCCACCCCTAATGAGTATGCGTGTGTACGAGTGCCGACCCCCACAGCAGCACGCAACGTGACAGACAGAAAAGTTCAAAAGCAGCATGAATGAATGTTGATGACTGTAAACAAACATGCATGTAAATGGCCATTTATCAAGTCCAGAAAAGAACTATCACGTCAATTTTATTCGTTGAATATGTACCTGCTTACTTCATGCAGCAGAGGCTCTGCGCTTGGCGCTAATGTGACCCAAACCAGATCAATTATATGTATTTGAAGCGGCTCTTGTTATCGGTCTTCTTTAGTTGATACCAATATCGTGCATCCCTACTCAATTTAATTGATAAAATCACAGTTTTTACAACCACTAGGCATCTACACGTGAGTCATTATTTAGACGCGACCTTGCATTATAAATATCTCTCTGGTTGAGCCTTCTTGCTCATGTTGTCAATGAGCTGCACTGTGGCGTCTCTCCAGCAACAACAACACGGAAGTGTCAAAGTAAAACGAAAGAAAACAACAAAGTCAGCCAGTCCAACACATGCAAATGAAAAACCCCCAAAAAAAAGAGATACAGTCTGCTTTCACTATGAACACAGGAGTCGGTCGGCTGTTGTTTCCTTTGAGGGCCTGGCCTGTCAGGGGCGTAATTCAGACTTCTCGCACACGTTTGGGGATATTGTCATTCATCCAGCACCACGTTATTTCTTTCTCAGGGTATTGAATCGATCGCAACCGGACTGACATTTCACCTCTCATCTGAAAAGGCTTCATCAGTTCCTGCAACAAAGCTTGCTTCAGACTGAAGAGCCTGAGTTGATGTGGAAAACTATGCGCCAATCTCTCGCACACACTACTTCATTGTTCTCACACTACTAAATGACTCACGCACTAAACCTTGCAGTCTTTTTTTCTAGCTAGCTTGGAGCAAACTCGGGCCAAGGCCGAACCATCCTAATTTGGAGCATTCCGATACGTGGACTGTCAGAGTGGGAAGAGAAAGCAAGGAGAAACGAGGAAGGATGTTGTAAATAAGAGAGAGTAAGCACACAGGAGAAGAAATCACCAGGGAATGCTGATGGTGGAGAATGCCGACGAGTGTGTGTGTGTGTGTGTGTGTGTGTGTGTGTGTGTGTGTGTGTGTGTGTTTCTGGGGAATGGTTGTGTAGCGGGAAGGAGGATGAGGAGGGAGATGGTGTATCCCGTAGGGTTAATTACATCTCTGTTCTCTGTCAGTACGATTCTCCCGTCTACAATCTGAGCCGCCGCCGCTGCGGGCTGACAGGACACGCACGCGCACGCACACAAACACACACACACACACACCCCGGCCCTGTAATGTCCATAAATTTGCTAAAAATGACGCTATGGTTTGACCTTGAATATTTGAATAAGAAGATCAAAGAGTTTGCCTTTAATTGTATTGTGTATAATGAAATTTCCATAAAGCCATTATTCAAAGCCAGTTTCACTTAGGAACATGAAATTTGGTAGACGTGTGTATCTTGAGTTAACCTTGCTCTGCAAGATGAATTCTCGCGGCGTTTGTGAGTTCACAAACTCCCGGGGCACATGCCCTTTTGGCACTGATGCCCAAAGTGCCCCTTTCCATTTATTTATTTATCTATTTTTTATTTTTATTTAAATAGGCTGTTAGAGTAGTTTTGATGCCTTTCAAAACAAAAATCCAGCAACATAATTTACATAAAAAAAACTTATTATTACGTTATCCTTGGATGACGTCATACTACAAGACGCGCCCCATTCTGCCAGGTTGCTCGCTACTACACCTGCGGTCGGTAAGTTGGCCGCTCCGTTTGTATTTGCGTAGTCTGATTCATAGTAAACAAAAGCCAAGGTCGTAGAATGCAGAAAACTCAAGCAAAACTAATGCCTTTATTTGATAGATCTTGTCGACATGATCGCAGAGCATGCTGCGTGCTAGCCTAGCTTCAATTGAAATGTAGTGACACAAGTTGAAATCAGCCTCCCAACTACTATTAAGTCTGACATTTGGGCGCAAATGTCCCCCCTCACCACGATCCTTCCCATCCACTTTCGCCGCGGCAAAAATCTCTGGTAAAACTATCATTCCTCTTCCATTGGGACGGTTATGGAGCTTCTGCTCCAACTGCTGATGCGTTTAAGGTACGCAGAATATGTCGGAATTTGTAACTCTCACTCTGAATTTTAAGAAAATCTTCCAGAAGACTCCAACTTGTAGCATGTTCTCAATGATAGCTGAATTGAAATATATTCCAAAATATAAGTGGAAATTGCTACATGATCTTTGTTTTTATTTTAACTAAGATCGTTTTGGGGCGTTTGCGGTCAGAGTAAGGTCATGATAAGAAACAGGTAGAAGTATGTTCATAAATTAGGGGGACAATGAAGAACCAAAAATAAAGATGAAAAAAAAACAAAAAACAATGTAGCTTGCTGAGATGTGGCAGTTGTCCCAATACTAAAATATTAACATCTACACCTGCAGAAAAATAATAAAAGGCATTTGCTCTTACCTGAATCAAGATAAATGTAAAGTAAGACATTTTTTATGCTACTTGCACTATAGGAAAATCCTAATTGTGTTATTTAAAATGTAAATTTCATGTACATTTTACATAATCGTTTTTATTCATGTAAATTTGTTGTTCATAAATGATTCTTCATACACAAATGTCAAAACGTTTTTATGGTGATTGGTATTGTCATTGCAGATAAACAACAGTTTCATTATGTGTGATTTATTGTTTAGCCATTATTCCAATTAAGAATTTTACATATAAATAGTCCATTATAGGGCCATTTTGGTCATTTCCAAGGGCCTTTCTAAAGCCATAGTCAAAACCAATGTCACATAACATATAAGTTGATTGGCCTGTCTATAATAAGGAAACCTACAAAAAGAAGAGAAGACAAGGACAAGTCTGCCATTTTAGCTCAAACTGGATTAAGCTCATTTGTGCCATTTCCAGGGGTCTTTCTGCAGCTATACTTTTAAATCCTAGTTTCCCATAGCAATATGAAATTTGGTAGTGAGATCTCTCCTGAGGAGATGCACAAAACATTGCAAACCATGTCCAAAAACACATGGAAAGTCTGCCATTTTGTTTCATTTTGGCAATTTTTGAGGTCCTACAATGGCAAAATGTTCCTTGAGATTTTGCGCGATTACTACCAAATTTCTTTTAGACAGATGCGTGACGCTAAATTGAAAAAAGCCCACCCCCAATCGTTGCATATGGGTGAAGGATAACAGGGAAGTTTGACTACTGGTCATAAAACTTGATAAAAATTCTCGAGACATGTCTATCATGAATAGACCCATAACCAAGTCTCAAGAAGCAATGCCATTTTGGCTTCAAGCAAATGTATCAGGTTAATTTTGTGAGTTTCTTCTCAAGCAAACTCCTCCTAGAGATTTTTATCCAATTACAACCACGAGTCCACAAAAGCAAACGGTGATCAAACATCCGAGTCGTACGCTTGCGCAATCCCGCCTTGACAATTTCCCGCCGTCTCTCCCTTGTTTACACCTTTTTGCCGCGGGGCCGCCGCCGCTCACCTCATTAGTCGTTGTCGTCGCCTTCATTAGCTAATGGGATTGTTTTAAAGAGGGCAGAAGGGCCCGCGGGGAAGACAAACACCCAAACTTTTGTGTGCTGCCGTGGAATCACTTTGTGCTGCAAATTACTCACAGCTTTGTGTGTGTGTGTGTGTGGGGGAGTGTAGTATGTCTGAAAATGTGGGTGCGGGTCTGGGAATGTGCACGTGTATGTAATTGTATGTGGTAGTGAGTGTGTTTATGGGGGAATGAGTGTGTAGGGGAATTATTGAGTGTGTGTGTACGGGGAAGTGTTTGTGTGTGTGTGTGTGTGTGTGTGTGTATATGTAAAGCGCCTTCTCTTCCTTAATTAGCGTGCAAGACTTGCTTTGAGAATATGAAACATCACCTGATGATGCAAACGACTGCAAACTGTCGCCTCCGCACCTGACTCTGTTTGTTTGATTGTGTGTGTTTGTGTGCGTGTGCGCGCACTACACTTGTAGTCTTTACACGCCGCGCGCTCTAGCGGGCCGATGCGGTAGCCAAAAGGCTTATTTTGCCGGGGGAAATGCAAGCGTGTAAGCAGAATCCTTTGTACTGTGTGATGGGGGTTAAAAAAAAAAAGCAGCTCTGCAGTGATGTTCTCACAACGCAAAAAAAATGCCTGCATACTCACACACACACATATACAAACACACACACACACACTCAAGTACCAGCGAAATCTGCTGAGAGACCTTGAAAAGTCGTCGGGAAGGAGAAGAAACAACAAATGGGTGACAAGAATACAAATGAGACTATTGTGTTGTTTAAAAGAGCCTTTTTGCCACAAACTAAAATATTAGGCTTATAACTTATGCTATTAGCATTAGCCATTTAGCAAGACCATAGCATTTAAGTAGGCCCAAAAGCGTCACAAAAAATAAAAAGAAATAAAAGTTGTCTCATTTGTGCTGCTAAATAACTATTACAGAGCTTGAGGTTAGCATTACTTTTAGCCAGCAAGCATTAGCACAGCATTTTTATTTGAGTCTCACGTAAAAATGGTTAGCTCAGATCCAAAATGATACAGCGTAGTGTATCAGTGCGGGGGTGGCTTTCCTCAGCGTTGTGTTGTGTCTTCAATAAATGGAGTCGAATTTGGTCTCACTACGCGGTCTGTATGCATGAAACAACAATGAGTGTGTACACCCGGGACGTCCGAGCTAGCTCTCCTCGGCCACATCCAGAACGAGAGTGCGAAACAAAAAAACAAACAAAAATGTACAAAGGAATGACAAACAATAAACATCATACCTGTGTGCAGGAAACAACGAGTGTGTACACCCGCAACCTCCTCGCTAGCTTTCCTGGAGGTATAAAACAAATCTCAGTAAAAGGCGCGCTACCTAACGTTAGCAGCATTAGCTCCATTCGACGACACATAGCGACTAGCGAGCACAACACCAGCTAGTAAGCACGCAAAACATCCTTAGCAAAAGACTCAATAACATGGTGCAACCCAATTAATATAACACCAAGTTCTTGTATTAATCATCGCGACTAAAGGGAGTGACACGTAAAGTGACGTCACCGCGTACAGCTAGCTCATGTTCTCTCATGCACAGATCATAAGAACAAAAGAAAAGTATTAATATTTTATCCCAAATATAATGAGTGCTTTTGGTGAAATTAAAAGAACACTATAACCTGTTAGAGTAGCATGAAATGTTGATTAAATTAGATTTTGATTGGCTAGTATTATTTACTGTTCTTACTACCGTATTTAGCACTGAATGTAGCAGTTTGTGTCAAAAATAAAAACGAAAAGGACGTGGTTATATTCGTACCACAAAAGTGACATGTCAAGCTGGAAGTGAGTTTACACTGCGGTTAGCTTTAGTCAGTTAGCATGACCAAAACCAAACGATTTACAGTGATGAGAAGTAATAGCTAGTGTAATACTAGCTGCTAATATTACGTGACTACCTTTACTACTGTATTTAGTGTTGATATTCATCACAGACTTTATGTTTGTCAAAATGCGTTGGTGTTGTCACATTTGTACCACTTAAAAATATTCAAAACTGAGCTGGATGTTATTTCATGTTTGCAGTTAGCTTTAGTATGAGAGTGCCAGTTGTTTTTGAGTCCCATGTAGAAAATTTTGCCTAGAACGGTGTGGAATCGGGATTATGCACTTTATATCAATGATACAATTTCATAAGACAGTTGTTTAGCACCTAAATTTCGTGCTTGTCATAAAGAGAATATGGGAACGTGTAAGAGCTGAGTTTACATGCAGTTAGCGTTAGCTATAGCTATTTGGACATCAAAATTGTGGTTGAAAAATACACAACAAAAATGTTGGAGAAATCAAAATAATCATGCACGTCTACTAGACCGCATTCCAGCCAGTTTTGCTATATTAAACACTTCTACTCTTAATGTAATTGATCTGACTTGGGAGGTTTATTGGGAAGATTATTGGGAACAATCACTGATTCTGGTTATGTTTACGCACTTTACAAGAATCAAATCAAAACTTTATTTGGGACAATCTAATTCAGAGGATGTCATTTTGTCTTTTTTTTGTTTGCAGCGCGGTGTGTTCGCTTTTCCCAGGAGCCGGCCGACCAGTCTGTGGTCCTGGGTGAGCGAGTGGTCCTCTCCTGTGTGGTCTTTAACTACAGCGGCATCGTCCAGTGGACCAAAGATGGCCTGGCACTTGGGGTCGGCGAGGGCCTCCGAGGTCAGGGACTTTATATTTAATACAGAGCAGTGTTTTTGTTGCTACGTTTATTGCTTCATAATCCTTAATACCAATAGTTTGCATTCATGCAGCACCTTTAAAGGGGAACTCAAGAGCTTAATTGTATTTCATTTGATCAGATTTTTCCCAATAGTGTTTTTGGAGTAAAACAAAAATAAAATACAATTTTGAAAATGAATGGCATAAAAGCTAAAGTAAAAACAAATAAAACTGTACAGTATACTAAAGGAAATACACTATGCTAATTTGTCTCCGCCCACTTAATTGGGTACAAAAAAGTTCATTATTATTATTATTATTATTGATAATATTTTTTATTTTATTTAAATATGGCCAAATAATTATAATGAAATGAATAATTTTTCCCTTTGTGAGTCTTTATTATTATTTTTGTTTTCCCATTAGTTGACAAGGCCCAATGAGCGCATTGAATTCTGCTTAGTAACAAGTGACCTGCAATATCTACTTTTTTATTTTTGAAACTTTTATGTATAGTTTGGCCATCTTCCCCATGTCGCCGCTCCTGCTAGCTGCTAAGCTAAAAGGGAGACGGCTTTATATTGCTTGGCCTTGGCGGAGGTTTTCTCGTTGTCTTTATGAGCAGCGATTAATGCCGGCGCGACACTTGAAGAATGGACGCTCTCTCGTGCTCTCTCTCTCTCTCTTTGCAGCTTTTTATTGTCCGAGGCGAGCATGGCAGCATCTGCAGTCGCCGCCAGAATCTCAATAAAAAGTTATTAAATGTCAAGTGCCGTGGCTTAATGGCGGCTTTATAATCACTTTAGCGTCTCCCGCGGACAAAATGTGTGCTGTTTATTAATTGTGGCGGGAGAGACTGAACCTTGGAGCGTTTGTGGAAAGCTTATATCACCTTTTATCGGCCCACAAGCCATATTTGATAGCTTTAAGTGTGAGGCGTTTAAAATGGAGGGCTCACTCACTGTGTGGCAGGAGAACCACATGACTGATACTAGCCAATCAGGATCAAGAAAATAACTATGATTGTCTTAAAAAGAATAATAAAAGATGAATTACAATCAACATTTTATCAACTTTAATATAAAAATAATTAAACGGTATGTAATAAAATTGTATTTAATATTCTGAAAGAAAAAGTTTGAATAAAATTCAATTCATGAGACAAGATAAAATGTAATAAATGTGTATAAAATATAATAAAAAAATTTAAAATATAATTTAGAAAAAAAATTATTTTGTTAAATATAATCAGTATAAGTTAAAAGAAAAAAAAGTGAAAAAGGCATAAATACCCAATTTTTTAAAATTAAATATTTTTTATTGAATAACAAGGACAAGTAAAAGTTACCACTTCAATTCAATATTATATAAATGTAGATATAAATGCATAGCTATTTAAATTCCAGTAAATAAAATTATGTTCCAATAAAACACAAATCATTTGTTAAAATAAATCAAAATTTAAAGTCTTGACCCTGCGCAAGTCTGAATATAAATTGAGTAAAACATTTTAAAAAAGAAAGATTATGAGAAGTATTTAATATAGTGTGATCAAATAATAATGAATTTAAAAAAAAAAGAAGTAAGAAATCCTTTTTTTTTAATCTGAAAATTAATAAAATTATATAATTTAAATGTTATATGAAATATGCCATTAATATGATTAAATAGTTCAATATATGATGTAAAAATGTAGTGTTTCAAAATATATTTAACACGCTGGACAGCTAACAATAAAACATATTTTAGTATACATGCATGTGTGCGCACACGCATGCTCAGAAGTGATTATATAACATGTGATGTGAATTTTTTGTTCACCTCAATTTAATTCACAGGTCCAGTAAAGGCCAACATACACACACACATGCACACACAGTGACACGCACACACACCTCCATCATCAGTAGCTTTATGTGACTGCCTCAGTCGTTTCCGCCTCCTCCTCTTTCTTTTTTTTATGCTCTCTTTGTCCTTGCAGCCGTCTTCTCCGCCAGCCAGGAACGCGTCTGCATTTGATCAACATGCCGTCCTCTTTTTACCGCCCTTTTCCCGCATCCGCCGCCAGCCGGCGACCATTCGTCTTCTTTAAACGGAACGCGCTGTGACAAAGTGTCGTCCTCTCCTTCTTTGTCGTCGTCACCACTAGAAAGACACTAAGCACAGGCGCTACAAATTTGATGCAGGCAGTCTGTGATAGTTGCTCAAATGCGAACAAATGTAGGGGTTGAAAAAAAACATTGATTTTGTATCAAGTCAATTTTTTTTCATTGACATTTTCAGTTTTCACCATAAAAATGACCAAAAAAAGAGCAACTGTCTACATGATGCTGTGGACCAATTTGTGTTAAATCTGTAGCTTAGATACTAATTCACGTTAGCATTAGGCTAACGTGAATTAGTATTTCTAGCATTATCAGCATTATCATCTCTAGCAGTATCTCTAGCATTTCTTTACACAGTTTTTAGGTTGTTTTAAATACACAACATGGATTTGTCTGTTTTCTGGCAATAAACAAATTATTTCACATTATCATAATCTTGAGTTACTCTGCAACAAAATATCAATATTGTGATGTTATCGTACATGTTTTACTTCGAAAGCATCATACTGCGTATTATGATGCTGACTCCATCATCGAAAAATATTGCAGAATTATTAGGCAAAATATTGATATCGCGATAGCACCTATCGGTATCTTGAATGATACATTCTATTGTATTATCATACAATCCATGTTTTGTGATACTGGCTGATATTTTTGGATGAACATGGCAATATAATATCATATGGATATCGATCATTATCATCATTATCATATTATCAATATCATTATCATATGGATAATCTGGTGAGTGAGTGATTCCTAATACATACTTTGCAATTTTTTTGTGATTTAGCTATGAAAGTCACTATTGCATACATTTCATGAACATTTTTACTTTTTCCCTTGGCAAGCTGCATAGATACGATATATTATACCTTTTTTCCCCCATGATAGTATATCGATTACCTCAATGTATCATGATACTATTGATATAGATGGCAAAACATCATAAAGTAAGTTATTCTGTGATTCCCACCCCTCGTATGTAGTCAGATTCAGAGAGAATACAGTGTCAATCAACTTGAATAAATGTCAGCGTATTGTCAATGTCATAGTCCTACACGCAATTCTGAAGTTTTCCCTTCATCAGGTACTTAGATATCCTCTGTCACACAATACAGCATTATTGCGTAATGGCTGTTTTTGGTTGATTTCCATCCCTCTATGTGTTTGAGTGTTCGCATGTTGTCATCATTTCTGTCACGTGTTCTGCACCTGGCGGCCGACCCTTTTCTTTTATCTCCCCCCATTCCTCATCCTGCACCTTCTCTCACTCTCTCTTTTCTACCCAGGGTGCCGTCACCTCTCTAGTTGCTATGCTGCGAGGTGCCCGAGTGAATGATGTAATCTCCTCTAATACTTTTGTCCAACATTGCCCCCCTCGAATTCCACATCACCCCCCTTATTCTCCCACTCACTTGCTCCAACCACCTGCTTGCCTGCCTCCGCCATCTCAATACATGATATGATGCCCACTAGGACATGTCAGACAGCGCCTCTTAGTGGGGAGTCTCATTCTTAAATATGTGTTTGTCCCAGGAGCCAGTGTAAAAATAAAATAAAAAAAGACAAAAAAAAATCCCATGCATAATCAACCCACAGGAAAGCCCCCTGCAATGGGGGAAAAAAAAACTGCCCCGACACCAGTTTCACTAATCAACACAAAATTGAACTGACATGTCTACAGGATGCACATACAACTCTCAAAGATGCCTCCCTCAAATTGCACAGAAAGTCAGACATTTTGCTTTGAAGTGGCTATTACACATTCTTATCGTTTAGGCCGTTCGTCCACTCGATGGCGCGGTTTCGGAGCTTGAAACCGATCACTTTTGAAACCGGGCTTCAGAGTGGAGAGATTTCAAAACGCGCCCCGTACGCGTCCGTCTGGACATCATATGCAGGATACTCCTCCAGTGATGACGTAATGGTCGCAGCTCAATGACGACGCATTGTCGCAGATTCTCGCGTGACTGCGCGCGAACTGTCAGCCTGTCAACAACAATGGCGGATAGCCGTGTCTTCTTAGCTTGCTTATGCTTTTGCTGCAAAATATTTAGCTTCTTTATTCCCACATTCAACAAGCGATGTCGTACTTGAATCAACCGCCATTGTCACTTCTCCTGTGTTCGTCTTTTTCATGTTGTTTTGATACACGCAAAGCCATGTTTGTTCTGTAAATTGCAGTTAAAGTAAAAAAAAAAAAGTGTTCGTCTTCTTCGCTGATTCTTCTATGCTTTCTGTTAACTCCTTGGGGCTGCGCTACAGCGCCACTCCAGACTTGGCGCCGTTACAGCCGTTAAATGTCCTCAGCGTCTTCTTTTGGACACACGCAAGTCTTGAAATGCTTCTGTGCGTACAAGATTTGTTTGAGGAACGAAGTCGGCTTTGCTTCCATCTGGAGGGGGTCTCAGTCTGAGCTTCTGGACAATTGGGAAAAGTTAGCACCTGACACCAGTTTCACCAATCAACACAAAATTGGGCAGACATGTCTATCATAACAGGATGCGCCCATTCCTAAATTTGAACAGGGCGTAAGGCAGTTTGGTTTGAAGTCACTCATCATTTCGTACTCAGTCTTTCCCCGTGGAACATTATTTTGGCAAACACAAACTAGGGGATTCTTCCCAAATGAGCCCCAGTCAGAAACAGGTATAATTGACAGATTGGTGACTAAATTGTGTAGCTTATCTATTGCTGGCAATAGCCTATGTAGTGTTGACTCTTGAGTACTCACCAATAGGCCTACCAAGTACTGGATACCTGTAGTACTTTTCATATATATATAAAAAAAAAAACATTTAACACAAGGATTGTGACCAAAGACCTTCTTTTTGATGCAGATGATGATTCACTGAAGTGTCAAATCCCTGCAGCAGAGCGCCATCTACTGGCAAGGAGGACTTAGTCAATCTCAGATTTATTTTCTTTTTTTTGGCAGGTATCAGTGGCTGCTATTGTAAACCTCCGTATGTACCCAATACCTTAAAATAAGGTAGTATCAGCCTAATACCCATACGCATCCCTACTTTTTTGACCATTTCTCGGCTTTGCCATGAAAATGTGGGTGTGTGGGTGCCAACCATGCTTGCTGCTTTAATTGCTGGGCAATATGTTGTTTCAAGCTTTCATTAATTTGTTTTTAAGCCATACTGACTTCTTACCCAACATACACATTAAAAAAAAAAAAACATCATCTGATACAATCAAAGCAACTTTGTGTCCCAAAAGAAACTTTGTGTCCCACCTATCAGTTTCCCTGTGAATTTACCATTTTTATACAAGACTTTTAATCTGGTGCCGCCCCTGGAGTGTACATAACACAGTTTGGAAATCCCTGACCTAATTAAATATAAAAGTAACATATTTTTAGCGAGTATGCTTGATGTTTTGTGGGCTTACTAAAAGCTTCCTCGTGATCACAAACATACCTTCTTTTTTTTTTTTACAGTTTGATTAAAAAGTAACCTTGGCTAATGTTGCACTCTTGTCTCACAGTTTTTGTTTTGTTTTTGTTTTCCCCAGCGTGGCCCCGGTACCGAGTGCTGCGGGCTCTGGACACGGGCCAGTACAACCTGGAGATCTCCCGCGCCGAGCTGTCGGACGACTCGCTGTACGAGTGCCAGGCCACCGAGGCCGCCCTACGATCCCGGAGGGCCAAGCTCAACGTCCTCAGTAAGTCACAGCCATCTCACCATCATTTAGTGTTTGTATGATAATGGATATACTGGAAGAGGTCCACATACGATACATCACGATATGGAAAACTACATTTGATCCAGCTGTATCTTTTGACCCATACATGAGAGAAGGACTATGACAATGCATCACAATATCAATATTTTATCTTGTAGTAGGAATAACAGTAATATCACATTATTTTGACATCATTGCATTGCATCAATAGAATCAAAAGTGTTATATTGGAAGATATGACACATCGCGATATCAATTATCTTTTTTTAATTTTGCTAAAAAGACCGTGATTGCGCATCCATTGATCGCTCGGACAATATGATAAATTGCAAACTGAATTTTTGGTGGTACCCCTTAATGCAAACAAGCTGTGATGGGATTATAATCACGATATTTTGGCTTTAGCAGTGTTATCACAATACAGCAACGGTGCAGAACTTGATATATAAAAAGATCCAATACGTACAATACATATTGATATTATTTTTTTCCCCCCAACTAAGACATACTTTGAGTAGTGGGAATTATAGTGTGTCATCATGATAGTTTGATGATAGTGACAGTATCACAATGTAAGGATAAAAACGTTGAATAACAACGCAGCTAACAAACCCTGTTAGAACTGGCACTGGCCCTGTATATTCATGATATATTTCAATAATTATTTCATATTTAGCATCTTTAAATTGTTTTATTTAAGACTTAAAGAAAATAATATTTCCATGTGGTAACTTTTTTTTGCATGTTGCATGTCATTTATTTGCTGTATAAAATATAACAGAATATTTAACATTTGACATTTTCTGGTTTTTATATATTGTTGTAGCTATTCTTTATGGAAGGATTTAACCTGCCGTACAAAATAAATATTGCTATTTATGTTGCTGACGAAATCATTCATATTGTTAGACGTCTTAAGATGATACAAAACTCCACAATATGGATGTTTTGAGGCGAGGAACCATAGAGTAATGCCATCCGACATTATCACAGTGTTTTTTCCGATACGGCGGTTGCCCAATAATCACGACACCATTATGCGATAATGGCTAAGGAGCTTTTTGGAACACATTAATCAAATCGCTACTGCCACCTGTGGCCTAAAAATGAAACATTTTCCTTTCTTTACATACACAAACGCACACACGACGTCACATCCGCAGACATAGGGCAGGAAATTCCAACCTGAATCCAGTCTGAAAACTATTGGCCAGAGGCGTTCCCATTATTAACAGATAAGGTGATAATCTACCAATTAAAAATGCTTCAGTCATAAATGGTCAAATAAAAAGGCTATTGTAAAGATATTTTTGGGCAAATTGTTACAAAGTGCAGCACACATTTTTTTATAAAAAGGTATGGGCGTATTGATCTCGAAAATTGATGAAGTAAAAATTGATATCGTTATCATGCACATTAAGGCTCAATACGCCGTCATTAAAACTGTCGCTCGTCCAAATGTGTTTTAAATGCAAGCTGTTGATATTTAGAAAAACGGGACATCCACCACATCCATTTTTGCGCACACATGCATGAATAAAAATGGTGAGTAACAGTCTGTTTGTGTGTCCATCCTCCAGTCCCGCCCGAGGACCCGGTGTTGGAGGGCACCCCGGAGCTGCTGCTCATGGCGGGCACGCCACACAATCTCACCTGCGTCACCCGCGGCGCCAAGCCGGCCGCGCACATCCAGTGGCTCAAGAACGGGCTGCCTGCTGAGGGCGCCCACCAGTCCACGGTAATTCAAACACATCATCGCACACTTACACAAGACCTCCACCAAGGCTAATTTAGGCAACTAAGCAGAGCTGCAGTGTTGGTGGATACATTTATCCTCTTCTGCTGATTGGATTTTAGAGTTCTTCTTTAGAGACTGTTCGGGCGCCTCATCTTACGGGGATCTCATCTCACAGAGATCTCTCCTTTTTTTCTCCCTAACGATGACGTCACGTCATTGTCGCGCGTAATAAATGAGCCGTCTGCGTGGCTAAATGACTAATATCACCACCACAAATGCCATCTTTATACTTCAGGTTTCAAGTGGGATTAAATTAAAGTCAAATATAAAGTCACAACGGTTACCCGAAACAACTTTTGCCGATTCATGTACGTCTCCTGGCCGTTCAGACTGCGGTCGCATCGCAAAAATTCAGATAGGTATCCGATCTAGGACCACATATGAAAGTGACCCCGGTTGGATTTGAAAAAATCTGAATTGAGCCATTGAGACTGGCATTTGCCTGCAGTGTGAACGTTGCCCTATATTCTTAAATGATACTCTGTTTACTCCAAGATGCCATACATTCAAACTATTTTAACGTGTGCCTCCCCTGTATGGTTAGAAAAACAAAACAAAAACATTACTCTTTTGAAGTCTTACTTGACAAAAATGATTATGACACAATGTTCTTAGCGCATTTTTTGCACCGCAAACGAGTTATTGGGATGAGCGGGGTTGGTACCCAGCGCCTACCGTGCAGCAGCTCAGCATTTTGCCACTCAGCTTAAGTTCTGGGCCACCGGTAAAGCCCAGGTCAGCATTCGAACGCAAGTTATGTACGTGAACTGGTCTGCCCGTCACGGTAAACACGATGCATGCAGTGCACTCCGCCTCCCATTTGCCGCACAACGAAATCCGGATCATTTCATTAAATTCCTCACAAAATCAAGCTTGCATTAGCGATGCCAAACATCATATAAAGTGAAACAGACAGTGAATCGAAGCATATCCACAAAGTCAATATTTTCTTTTGTACCATTCTTTGTGAAAAGTATGAATAATTTTCTGTCCTTTACTTTGCTGAAGATCCAGTAGCTAAGGCGTTAGTCTCCCATCGTTCAAAAAAATATATGTTTTTCCTCAAAAGAAAGCCGTGAAAATAGTTTTATATGTGCGCCTTCAGCAGGAGAATTTTGCAGCATTTTTGCCTGCAGGCCAGAAGAAGTCATGAGTCCTTTTTAACTGAGCTATGAAAATCACCAAATGTTGTCACTTTTAAACCTATATAGGTAGTGTAGGCTATCTGAAATGCAAAAAATAATTTAATTAAATAGAAGAAGCCAAATGGTTTCATTTCAGCCTTGGTCAGTCAATACCTACCCTGCCTGCCCTAACGGCACATTACTGGTTGGAGGCACAAATTAGTTTTGGATGACTGGATTTCACCACTCATCCGTTTTGCATCGCATCGCCATCGGACCTTGTCTTAATCATTTAGCGTCTTCTCTCATTGGCTGTAAGTGATGTCAATCAAACTGTACAAAATTGCGAATCATGTTGAGTAAAAAAAAAAAAAAAAAAAAAATGATATAAACTATACCGAATTTGGATCTAATCCAGATCAGATCTGGATTGACATTACTGTCTCAGACCCTTCATAAGAATGACACATTTTGTTAAAAGTGAATCAAATAGGACATAACATCGAAACCCTTCTATGGAAAGTAGCACAAAACAGACGAACAAATAGACGATTCTGGCAGATCTGCGCTTAATCTCACACGCCGAGTGCTGGATTAAAGAGGGGTTACGCTGCAAATTCCGCTACAAAAGCAGAACAAGTTCAATTTAAATTCTTAGCAAAGCTACTTCATCTTGTTTGCTGGCTTTTTTTTTTTTTTACTCTTTGCCTCTGGCACAGAAGAGGAGGAATTAGAGAGTATCTACCCCAGAACAGACACAAGCTCAGGAGTCTTGTGCAAAAACGCAGTAGAAACAACACCTTAGAGGAGACTAGCAGCAAAGTATGGTATGCTAATCAATAGTACTGCTGTGATGCAAAAAAAAAATGTCACAGCGGGACAACGAAAGCGTTCTATTTCCATGTGAAGTTTTGAGGTGACTTTCGTACATGGAAAAATTAAATTCAATGGCCAATATGTCCCAATTTAGATCCCGGTCATCTAATCTTTGAAGAGTCTTCCGTCTACATGTATACATATTATTGGAATATACAGTTTGTGTTCTGATAATCAGTGAAAACAGTTTACACTTCAGTTAACCTAATCATTGCATGTTTTCATAACTGTTGTTTTTGGAACATACAGGCATACAAAGGTGTTGTTTTGTTCCATGTTTTTGGAGCATAGGCCTTTTCATAGTCACTGAAGACAATGTCGTCCACAATAATTAAAATCATTTTAATTTAAACATTCTGTTACGCCCCTCTCGTCGAAAATTAGGAGCCCAAGTGGCCCTGGTTACAGAAGGCATGTATGCGGTTAAGCATGCTGTGAGAACTGTACAAAAATATAGAAAATACCATATTTAAGAGCTAAATAACACAAAATAATTCTCATAGAGATTATAAAGATATAAACCAATCAAAATATAACTTTCATTTGCCATATAGGCCTGTTATCATCCACAGCCTGCTAACACGCTACAAATAATAGCATGCTAACGGACTAGCGCTAGCGAGCTAAAGAGCTTAATCATTAGCATCCCTATACAACACGCAAATAACAAACATTGGTTCCACCATAAAAAAAAATCCTCGAAACAAAAATCTTACAAATGTATAAAATAAATCTTAATATTTATGATATAATCAAACTAAACGTATTAAATTTTAAAGCCGACTCTAATGGCTGCTACACATAATTTATGTTTTCAAGATAAATCCTTAACTCTTTGACTGCCAGACGTTTTCAGAAAATCGATGCTGTCAGTGAAACACACATACTACCAAATGAAAGATTGAACTCTCATCTTTCATCAGAAAAAAAAGTTTGTTTCTACCTTATTCCGTTTTTCAGTAATCAACAATAGAAAATGGTTAGTTTCACCCAAATGCTCTGTTTTAAAACAAAAAACGGAAAAATCAAGCTTTTTGTGAAACGATATTATTTCATGCACTCTAGTGAATTTGAGACCTTTTTTTTTCCATGAATGATGCCACAAACACCTAAACAGTGCTTTACTTCTGTAAAACACTACCACCAACAATGAAAAAGTGTTTTTTGATAGCAAAATACGTTTATTTACATTCAACAGTGTAACAATTTGACAAAACAATTTGGCAAACTATTTACAAATGTGTGCAACTGTGGTACTATTTACAATTGTGTGGATGTTTCAAATACAGTTTTTCTTTTTGTAACACTCCCCTGCGTGCAAGTGGACGCAGCATGATTTGCACAACAGATGAGTTTCACTGCGATGGCTCCGTCGCGTGCAGACGTTACACTTTCTTGCCGGCTTTTTTTTTCGGGGAATAGCAAGTATATACTGCAGTGTGTGTTTGGCCATGTTGCCATCAAGTCTACTCTCAGGATCATGATACGGTGACATTACGGTGGTGTTACGTCTGGCTTCCTCATTGTCCTTCACTTCCTATACCGGGTGGTTGATCCATCTTATCCGCTCCATTCATGGTGGCATCGTAGTCCATAACCAGTGTCTTCTCCGTGATCAGACTGTACCCACTCCTCCGATGAATATGCATTGGACTCGGGGTACTCTTCGTCGTCCGATTGAACGTCCGCCTGTGCAGAAGTGCTCGGATGCGCTCCGCGTTTTCCGGCGTTAGCATTGCTAGCCGGTGAGGCTTTATGACGTGATCATAGCCGCCGCGTCAACGCTTCCAACTTCGGCGTCAAACTCGGAGTCACCATCATCATCATCGTCGTCATCAATGTGCTCTTTAGCATTGGTCGATGCTTTTCGTCTTTGAAAAAAATGCTCAAGCGTGAGCTGCTTGCAACCGGTCGCCATTATGGCTTCCTCAGCCATTGTCCCCTCAACACTCTAGCTCCGCCTCACGTCTTCTACTGACGCCTACCCAATCTTGTCCAAAGAGAGTCATCGCTGCCATCTAGGGGCCAAAAATAGGCATTATACTAACTAGATCTGCTTGATACTTTCAGCACAGCTGGCCAAGGCTTTCCTCCACCCGTTTCCCCAAAAAAAAAAAAAAAAACTTGGTGAACGTCTTTTAACGTCTTTGGCGCTCCTCCGTAGGTTTTTACTAAACATTATTTAACGTTTTTGGCAGTCAAAGAGTTAAAGACAATTTTCAGTGAACCTGACATACTGTACATATTTTCATAACATGCATGTTTTCATAATCAGGTTAACAAGTGGGATGCACCTAACCTTTTAAATGTCATCATTTGCATTATGTGAACACTTTGCCCTCTTTCTCCCACCTACGCACAGTCACACACGCGCACACGCGCTCGCTCTCGCTCTCACTAACTCCCATACACTCGACTCCACACGTGAAATCATGCCTAAGAGCTCCGCCGCAAACTCACCGGCTCACATATGCACACGCAGCAGCAAACACTGACTCACACACTCCAATGCACATGTTTTGACATCTTCTTGCACCCGTGCATATCGCACTATTGCTATTTTATGCGGAACATAAGACCCGGAAAAACAAAATGAACATAAGTAACTGTTTCCACCCTGACAGGAGGTGCTTCCAGACCGGAAGAGGGTGACCACCAGGAGTTACCTGCCCATCGCACCGCTGGACACGGACAGCCACAGCAACTTCACCTGCGTGGCCAGCAACCCGGCCGTGCCCATGGGCAAGCGAGCCAATGTCATGCTCAACGTGCACCGTAGGTTCTGATTAAACTGCCACTTCATAACACAATGTCACCCGAGATATCAGTGACCCTAGTTATGAGTGTTGGAGAGACGAACTGCCATTAGGCCATGTTTCTTTCTTTCTTTCTTTCTTTCTTTCTTTCTTTCTTTCTTTCTTTCTTTCTTTCTTTCTTTCTTCTACTTCTTCCACAACGCAGACCCCCCCCCTTTTTTTTTTTTATTGTGGCCAATGTAAGGCACACCTGTGCACTAATCATGGTGTCAAATCAGCATCTTGATATGGCACACCTGTTGGAGGGATGGATTATCTCGACAAAGGAGAAGTGGTCACTATAACAGAACTAGACTGGTTTGTGAACAATATTTGAGAGAAATAGTGATATTGTGTATGTGGAGCAAGGTTTAGATCTTAGAGTTCATCTCATAAAAAATGTCAATCACAGCCAACCCTCTCCCTATTTGCAAGCCTAACGGTCCTCCAGGCCAGTGTTTCTCAACCCGGTCTTCCATTACCCCATCCAGCCTGTTTTCCATGTCTCCCACAGTCATCATAGCTGAGGATCGTTATCAGGCTTCATATAGAGCTGGCTGATTAGCTGATGGTTTGAAACACTTGTGTTGGTTTAGAGCAGTGGTGTCCAAACTCGGTCCTCGAGGGCCGGTAGTCCTGCAGGTTTTTGAGGTTTCCCTGCTCCAACGCACCTGTTCCAATCAACAAGGTCGTTATCATGCTTATGCAAAGCTTGCTGATGAGCTTCAGCTGTGTTGGAGAAGGGAGACATCCAAAACCTGCAGGACTACCGGCCCTCGAGGACCGAGTTTGGACACCACTGGTTTAGAGAGACTTGGAAAACAGGTTGGATAGGGGTACTGGTTGAGAACCACTGCTTCAGGCAACGCCCTTTTTGGGCGCCGTTTTCAAATATTAGTGAGTGGTGGAGCAAGAGTCTGGGTGGTGAGTCACACTTTAAACCAGTGGTGGGCAAACTCGGTCCTCGAGGGCCGGAGTCCTGCCGTTTTCTGAGGAGCTGCTACGTCGCCATGGAAATTTGAATATCTGTATAATGCTGCCCCCAGGTGGTCAAGACAAAAGAAGCGCAATGTCCATTGAATTGAAGCAAAAAAAAAAACTATTTCACCTAGACCAGTTGTTCTTGTTGGAGGTTGCGCATTCACCGAATCCTTCTGTATTGAATAAAATTAAAAAAAAAAAAGGTGTATAGGGTTTACTGCTGAACAAAATCAACAGGGCAAGTAACCTTTTCATCAACTCTGGCTCTCTTCACCTTGAATTCAGAATTCGTCTCCCATGCAGTTTAGGGAAGTGTTCCTTTAGTTTTGCTAGATTGCAATTGTGCTGAACTACAATTGCTCAAACCATGCAGTTAGGACACTGACTCCTGTCACTCAACTCAGTAGAGCACTTAAAAACAAACCTTTCTCACCTTTCTCAAGATGGTAGCCAGGGGCAGCAGATATAATGAAAACAGCAGAAGTCCCAGAATTGAACCCTGTGGAACACCATACGTTCATTATACATGTGAAATCATATTGCACATATTCGTCCGACCACTTTCTTTTTTTTTTGCTCGACAACATACCATCACGACAGCTACAAGACTACTGAGCACACCAAATTACGTGCAGCACAGATAGGCTAAGCAATGTAGCATGACCACCTGCAGCCAGTTGATGGCCAAGCGGGACGAATCATCACAAATCAGTCGGGTGTGTGACTTGACCTCCGCCGAACCCCTGAGATTGACTGACCGATCCCCTGAGGTTCAGTCAAACCCAGGTTAAGAACCACAGGCCTAGACTGTTTACAGTTACTGGATGTTTTATAAAATTACAGTTGTTTTATAAACTACAATATTAATGAGTTTAGTTGTTTCTGTCAAATAAACACATTACAGTGTTTGTTGTTGGTTGTTGGCACCAATACTGCTTCCTACTATGAAATCTTGTCTATATTGCTGTCTCCAGATCCGCCAACAGTGACGTTGTCCATTGAGCCTCGCTCAGTCCTGGAGGGCGAGAGGGTCACTTTCACCTGTCAGGCCACCGCCAACCCGCCCATCATGGGCTTCAGGTCCGGAAAACTAGAATGGGGCCTCTGCTGTACTATGTAGAGTAGACTGACAAAGCATGACATGTACTGTGTCTCCTGCAGGTGGGCGAAGGGCGGCGTGTTGCTAGAGGGCGCCAGAGAGAGTGTGTTTGCCACCACAGCTGACCACTCCTTCTTCACCGAACCTGTGTCCTGTCAGGTGTTCAACGCGGTGGGCAGCACAAACGTCAGCATACTAGTGGATGTACATTGTAAGTTGGGATGTAACGATATCCAAATGTCATGATATGATAAATATCACGATATGAACCTCACAATACGATAATTATCACGATATTGTGTGGTGGTTGGCGATATTTAAAATAAATTAAAATAAAAAAAAGATCACAATGCTTTGTAAAACTCAACGATATTGTCAACCCCCCCAAAAAATTATTGATAATAATATGTTCTGTGCAGCCTCTCTAGTCGATGTATGGTATTTTGGTTAATATTGCGTTAGTGTAATATGAGTTAAGCAGCAAAATTACATCATAGTTGCTCAGGTCTTAGGTAACAATCAATCACAGCTCATCTTAAAAAAACAGGTGATCTGTGATTGGTCATTTCCTGTGATGTCATCTTCAGTCGACAGCAAGTGGCAAAATGGCCGCCCTTTAAGATGGATAAAAACGGGTGGATTTTGCTTCAAAACTCATGTTCCACAAATGTAATATTAATAAGAATGTCATGTTAGACTAGTGAAGTCACATATGACAAATTATTGTCAAGAAATGTTTAAGGTTGACTTCCCCTTTAAAAAAAAAAAAAACTCATATTGGGAAAAAAAAGCACAATATTGTGTAATTGTACATATAATAACAACAGTGACATAGAAAATAGACTTGGCCATGTCATGTCACATGTCATTGTCATGTGCTCCTATTGGCTCAGTGGCACAATGTATCATGGTCTATGTAGTTCACAATGCTGTGTTCATCTGAAGCGGGTGAAAAGTCATGTTTTTTGACAAGACAGATCGTTTTGAAAAGGTGCCAAATTACGACCAAGTGTTACGTATTTTACTTTAGCGACCTCTAGCGGTCATGTTAAATAGCCAAAAAATACTAAGGTGAGACTCGAACCCGGTCCGTCTGATCTAACTGAGCTATTTGGCCAGTGATTGTTTCAGTGTTGGCTACATTTGTAACTACAACCTCACTGAGCTTTTTGCTAATCTCAACCGTTACTGTCAGATCCTTTACAATGTAAAGACATCATGTGTACTGTACAACCTCACTGAAAGCCTTATGTTAACCCCAAAAATTAGTCCATGACGGCGAATTGACATACATGTCAACACAAAAATAGAACACTAAGATTATTACCGGCCTGTTTGCTCAGTAAGATAAACGTTTGTCTTCCGACCAGACGACCCGGGTTTGAGTCTCACTTTTCTATTTTTTTGGTCTAGGTTTTAGAGGTTGCTAAACTACAATACGTAACACTTGGTCGTATTTTGGTGTATGGTAAAACAACCAACATGGTCGTTTTTGTTGGAGGACTAGTTATTTTTGTCAGATGTTAAAAAATATTTGCTGGCATGACTGATTTATGGGAGTTTTAATTGCTGCAGAGGCCAAAACATTCATAATTAAAATTAAACTGCACTAATAAACTAACCACCAGAGGGTGCTACAACTACAGAAATGGAATCCAACCTTGCCTTTTTAACAAAATTGCTGCTTGAAATGTTGTGACAAGATGACGACGCCATCGTGGCTACTTTACTATTGCGATATTGCGTGTTTGCAGTTATTGTTACATCCATTATTGTAAGTACCAAATATGTGGTCTTTGAATTGTATGAATTTGTTTTCTAGTTTCTAGCAGCTTAATCTTCTTTCCCTGAAAGAGTGGCGAGCCACCTAACCAATCTGCTAAGGTATCTGATTTCTCTTTGTTTCAGTCGGACCCATCCTGGTGGTCGAACCCCGGCCCATTGCAGTGGATGTAAACTCGGACGTCACCCTGAACTGCAAGTGGTCTGGAAACCCGCCGCTCACACTCACCTGGACCAAAAAGGGCTCCAACATGGTGAGACCAAGTATCTCTAAGTTAACGTCTGTCCTGACCTACATACTTCACCAACCAATTTGCCATCTTGATTTCTTACCAATTTTTGTAGCTTCCTCATTTTTCATAAATGGCAGATTTCTGACTACATACCTGGCCATTTACTTGCCACCCAGCCTGTCTACCTAACTACCTATTTACAGTGTTATTGGAGTTTAGTTGGTGACTTTCTCTGCCTCTTCTTTGTTCTCTTTATGACGCTGCATCTCTCCCAGTAGAGCTCATCGCTGTCCGGCAAGTTCTGGCACAATGTGGAGACACATTGCTCTAAATCCAAACTTTACTCTATACAATAAAACTGGGACACTGTAAACAGTTGGACAACAGCACAGAGGATAAACCCATGTCGCTGGGAAATTCTCCAGAATGCCTTCGATCGGTGTTGAAGAAGAAGAAGCCAGACTTCATAAATGTTTGCTTAGTTGTAAAGTAGACACTTTGTAGAAAGACTCTCCGTGTCTTAAATCTTTAATTCATGCCCAACAGTTTAAGAGAAAGCTCCAGGAGAAAAAGCTAATGGAGCCTGCTGAGTAAATCAACATGTTTTATGAATTAAATATGCCGCTCTCGTTCGCTGGCTCGCCCTGTCTGGCTCAGCTCGACACCTCCCAAGCAGACTCCGCTGTTTACTCTAGTCTACGTCTATCTTTGTGTGTCCGTGTCAATGTGCGTGCAGGTGCTTAGTAACAACAACCAGCTGTACTTGAAGTCGGTGAACCAGGCGGACGCCGGCCAGTACGTGTGTAAGGCCATCGTGCCCCGTATCGGCGTGGGTGAGACCGAAGTGACGCTCACGGTCAACGGTGAGTCGCTACCTACCAATCCATGGATCTCGACCAACTTACTTTTCTTTTTCCATCATACCCATTTACCGGTCGGCCGGTCTGACCTCAATGACCCCACCGACCTTATCTGCCCATCAAATTAAAATGACAAAATTCAAGTCTAACTCAAAACACTCATATTGAAAAAATACAAATAATAATCATGCATCGGATGTATAAAGATCAAAGACGCTTCACAATGGAATGGATTCATTATTCATGCACTCACACGTCCACACTATGGTGGCGGTAAGCTACTTAAGTCGCCACAGCTGCCCTGGGGCAAGATGACGGAAGCGTGGCTGCCAGTGTGCGCCTACGGCCCCTCCAACCACCACCACACCTTCCATACACCAGCGTGAGTAGCACTGGAGACAATGTGTGTGAAGTGCCTTGCCCAAGGACACGACGACACATGACTTGGGGGGTGGGGGGTGGGGGGGGAGCGGGGATCGAACGGCCCACCTTCTGGTTACTGAAGGACCATTTCTACACCCTGAGCCACGGCCGCCACAAACGATTAGTCTTACGGCGCAGAAAAAGAAAGCCAAGAAAAGAACATCTGATCATCCAAATTCACCAACAAGATCCAAATCCTTCAAGCATAAGAGCAGCATGACCGGTCCCTGACGTCGCATGGACAACCAGGAAATCCCGCGCTTGTTGATGAAAGACGAGGCGGGCAACCAGCAGTACTTGAATGTGGCGAAAGTATTGCAGTTTTTTTTTCTTTGTCGCTTGTACGGTGACGACTGCTCAGACCTCCCACTTAATACTTGACACTTTTTTTATTTTTATTACTCAAATCATCATACAGATACTGGCTTTTTAGTCCTCTCCTTGCTGGAATCTCTCAGTAATAATGAATCATGATTGCGCTACGTATGTCATTCAAAGTGTTGTAAAGTACAAATGTCATTAATCTGTTAGCAACAACACACAAAATAAATAAAATAAATTAAATTTAAAAAATCCACTTAAATGTTGTAATATAATAGCATAATCAAAGTGTAAAAAAAATTCACTTTTTGGCCATCAGGGGGCAATATAATATATATACAACCAGAGCCGTTAATAGAGTTTGCCCTACTCGGTTTCAGCAGGGTAACAACATGGCATCCATATGTCATGTGACCAGCAGTTAACCAGAGATACGGTAAAAACATGGCGTCGATATGAGTTGGCCAAACTCTCTCTATCAACGGCTCTGCATACAACTATAAACTAAGACGGTCACAACTACTCAGTAAATTGCAGTAATATTAGGTTTTTTTTGGTGTGTGGTCAAAGTTAAAGCGTTATCTCATTGATTAATCACAAAAAATATATATTTTATTGATGCAGATTAATCACACTATTAATTTTGATTGCCAATGATCCTTTAGCTGACAGCGGATGGTTACTTTAAAGGTAGTGCGTGTGTTTGAACAATAAATATAACTACATGCATTAAAGTAAGGCATGTAATAAATGTTTGCATATGACATTCAGAATATTTGTTCATGTCAGACTATTTTTTTCCCATTTTAAATTATGCAAGTAATTAACTGATTAGAAAATAGGAGGATGCGAGTGAGTGGGCAGTGGATCAAAAAATGTTGAAGACGTCCTCATAACATTAAATGTCGAAAGAATTAACACGTAACAAACAGGTGCCCTTTAAATTTGGCGGGCAAAAAATGTTGATTAAAAAGCCTTTTTATTTAAGCGATTAATCTGATTACAAAATGTAATGGTTTGACAGTTCTATATTTCCCCCCCAGAGGATATCAAATCTGAGTAATGTTATATTGTCTGTCTACATGTGTTGCTGCAACTCAGAATGACGTTGGTTTGTTAGCCTGTCTATGGCGTTTCCTATTATGTGTTAGCATTAAGATAGCTGTACACAATGTGTTATTATCTTTGTTTATTATAGTTAGTTTGACAGTAAACTTGATTGAGTCAAAGCATAAAAACACCCAAATAAAAGTTTGGGAGAATCTCAAAAGTCGAGTCACTCGTACCACCGTAAATTACCACCATACTGCCTACATATTTTTCTTGACCAGCTGTCACAGACTACCAACTTTTGACCCACTTGTGTTCAGGCCCGCCCATAATCTCCAGTGATCCGGTCCAGTACGCCGTCCGGGGTGAGCGAGGCGAGATTAAGTGCTACATCGCCAGCACTCCCCCGCCGGACAAGATTGTAAGTCCATTCGGAACAGAATCCGACTCTCATTGATGTCTTTTTAACCACAGGAAAAGTAATGGGCACAGATTACCAGCACAAACACAGTCGACCGCTCTTTTTCATGCCGGCTCAATTTGTTGTGCATCAAGTGTTTTTTTTTGTTGTTTTTTTAGTGTGGCGTTCGCAACCTCTTGAATGCAGCGCGAGTTGAATTCTTTAAAGAAACGTGTTAACCCTATTTTTTTCTCTTCAAAGCATACTTGATGGAACGGCACTCTAGCACAAAGTGATGGATCATTTCAAAGCTTGCGCGCGTGATAACCAACCCCCCCCCCCCAACCCCCTTTAAAAAAAAAAAGTGTTTCAGCTGCTCCTCTCAGCAGCAATTATCCAATTTTTGCTGCGCCGACATGACAGAAATCAGAGCTTTTAGGAAGCTTGGGAGCCCCCGCCGCCCGGACGGGGAGCTGCCAGCGTATAATGTGATACGACATTGTAGTCGCGGCTTAATGCACAGACACAAGGACTTATAAAAAAAATGGAGCGTGAGCCATGTGTGTGCGCGCGCCGCTAGATATTCCTAAATAAATCCGTCTGCGTGCACATTATTCTCCATAAAGAGGGAAGATCTGCAGGAATTTATGCGGCGGAAGCAATGTAAGGCGTGGCTAATCACATTTCAGTTAGATTTGAGCCGTTTTGAGTTCTAAGGCACTGAGGGGTGACCAGCCTTTTTCTGGACGTGTCTACTTTTGCCACCTATCAATATGACAGGCCTGCCTTCACGTCGAACATTGGGCGAATGATGTGGAAGTCGTTATTAGAGTCTTTTCAACCTCACGATACGATGCGATATAATCCACTTACGATATGACTCGCTTCGAAACGTATTCACTTGCTGCCATGCATTATTTTGACATTTTCGATAGAAAAAAAGGTAGCAGGAGCTTGCGCAGAATGCATTGTTTCCCCTGGTGGACCCTCAAACTGTGCTGATCTGGTTTCTAAAATGATCACCTGTTTTCTGGGTTTGGTCATGTGAGGGTCGCAAGCTGACCCGTGATTGGTTAAACCTGATCACGTGATGTTCAGTCAACAGAAAGTGGCAAAATGCATTAATAAAGGTATGTAAGTCTACATAATAAATAGGGGTGTCAAAATTAACTTTGAGTTAAATTCCTTTAACGTCACAATTTTTTAAAATTATTATTATTATTTATTTTATTTACTTTTTTTTTTTTTTTTCTGGAGAGCTCGGTATTGTTCATTCGGTAATTTTACCGATTTGACATGTCATCATTGCTCTCTCTTTTTTTTAAATGTATTTTTTATTTTGTATGTGGGTGAGAATGTGTATGTGCATGTGCGTGTGTGTGAGTGTGTATTCATTAGTTCACCTAAAACCTATTAAAAAATCCCATACCGTTCACCTAAACCGAACACTTCAGAACCCAGCCATGGCCGTGAGGCCGTCAGGAGACCCGAGGAAGGACCAAAGAAAAGAAAGGAAACTAAAAAAATGTAACGCTTGATTAATGACCGCCCCGCCCCTTACTGGGAAAGCCTGTAATGGGGGAATTCCAGTCGCAACGCAGCAGACGCGTCCACGTCAAAATTTTGCGGTAATAAATGTAATAATAATGCATATATTTGTGGAGACTGAGGTCAAGTTGTATTTTACAATTTGAAAAAGGAGTTTCACAACTTACTTTGTTAAAGATTAGATAGCTCTTAATATGAAAAGAACAACGCACTGAGATGTCACCAATGTCTTAAAAATACAATTATGCCATCTAGTGGCAGAAAAATGACATCAACACAAATCAATAACATACTCGTTTTTTACAGTACAGTACATCTTTTTAATTTTAACTCAATTTTATGAATTATGAAATGACTGTATCTATGACTCAAAGATGCAGCCATATTTCTATTAGTTTAAAAAAAATTCCCACTTGTATCTTAAAAGTATAAAAATGTGTATTGTTAAGATTAAGATTCACTAATTGTCACACCCACCTAAGTGAGGCAAAATTCATTCTCCACATTTGACCCATCCAATGAGGGAGCGGTGAGCAGCAGCAGCGGCCGCGCTCGGGAATCATTTGGTGATCTAACCTCCCAATTCCAACCCTTAATGCTTGAGTCTTTGGTATGACCCAGCCAGGGATTGAACCCACAACCTCCCAGTCTCAGGGCGGATACTCTACCACTAGAACACTGAGCTATTGCACATTTAATTGTACATTTAGAACAGATATAAAATTTGTGATTAATTGTATTGAAGTAATGCGAATATATATATCGCCTGACATCCCTAATAATAGTCATGTTATCAAATTAGGCACACACAAAAATTTACTACTGAAAATGGCAAAATAAAAGTATCTCTTGAAAGATACACCGATTGCAATGTGATTGACTCTGTTTATAATGTAATAAAATCCGATTCACTTCATTTACAATCATGTGACATTAACTATTTGTGATGTCCCTCCAGTTATGATGAGATGCGTAAAATTCATTCCGATTACAATACAATTCATGTTGATTCTGTTGCAAAAAGCCCAAATACAATTCAACTTACTTCAATTTTGGTGCAATACTAAACGATTTACTGCTATTACTGTACAAACTGATGCACTCCAGCAACGCTCGGATTTGTTCCAATTACAGTACGATTGGATTGAATTACGATGAGATGGAACATGTTATGATGCCATTCCTTATGATTCAGTCCAATTCCGATGTGATATCATGATTCACTCCAACTAGAATGCGATTCTCTCTGTTTACGATAGGATAGGCTCCAATAACAATGCGATTCACTTTGATTACAATGACTCCTTCCAATTTTCCTCCTTCCAAAAAAAACTCTTCCGATTATGCACTTCACTCTAATTGCAACGCTATACGGTATGATTCACTCCAACGCCGATGTGATAATGTGATACCATATGATTAACATCAATTATGATGTGATGTGATTCATTCAGATTACATTGTGATTCACTACAATGTGATCCGATTCACCCCCATTTGAATGCATTACTCATTTACAACGTGCGCATTTTGAGAATCTGAAATGATATCCGTTTTTCAAGGCAAGCCAGTACGCCATAGTCAATTTTAATGGCACCTTGCCGCGAATCTGCCTCTTATCTTTTTCCACATCCCTAATGGCGAGTCGACAAGGTACATAAACCTTCAACGACGTGTGTGTGTGTGTGTGTGTGTGTTGTAGGTGTGGGCGTGGAAGGAGAACGTGTGGGAGAAGGAGAAAGGGACGCTAATGGAGCGCTACACGGTAGAGCAGAGCAAGCCGCCGTCACAGGGCGGGGCTGTGCTGTCCACGCTGACCATCAACAACGTCATGGAGTCGGACTTCCACTCGCCATACAACTGCACCGCGTGGAACTCTTTCGGGCCTCGCACCATGATCATCACCTTGGAGGAGACCGGTATGGAAACAAAAGGCAATTTTGTTTTGATTTATTTATTTGTTTTGTTTAGGTTGATGTTAATTTTAGTGCTGTCAGTATCGAATATTTTTGGAAATGATTCGTTATTCAATCGATTAATCAGATTAATTTTAATTTAGCATTAAAATGTATTAAAAAAAACATTTTTTTCCCTGTTTACTGTACTTCATATAGTGATTCAAAAAGGGGATTCATGTTGTACTATTTTACCGGTTCGGTCATTGTTTTACGAATCAAAAACAGATGTTTGCAAAACATATAAAAACGATCTTCTTTAAGTCTTGGTCCTAAAAACGAATATATACATTTTTTATGTTTTTCTATGCTAGAGCATACAGAAGGCCTTGATGCAGCCTCTGACCTTAAGAGGTCACTTAAAGCAATAGTGTTATTACAGCAGGTGGCAGCAGAGTATAAGAGATCAGCCAGGGCCATGTTGCAAAAAGGCTCTTTTCCCCACTGTTTTACACCGATTTGTGAATAATGATGAAACTTAAAAAATACTCTAATCTTTCTTTTGATAGGCTCCATGTTTTTATAGCAATAGAACACAATATTCTGTGGGCCTTGCAAAATCAGTCAAAATCCAGTAAAACAGCCGGGAGCGAAGGGGGTTGCTTCAGTGAAAATGGCTGGGAGTGAATTAAACACGGAAGATAATCAGTCTTCTTTCGTGAAGGACTGCAGAAATCAGTGAACATTTACTGTTGATATGCTGAAATCAGAGGATATGGACCATTTTAAATTTAAAAAAAAAGAGGCTCCAAACGATTATTGATCATGAAAATAGTTATGGATTAATTTGATAATTGATTACTTGTCGATTAATAGATTAATTTTGACATCTCTAGTTAATTGGTTTAGGTAGACCCATTTTAAATTTAAAAAATGACTCCAAACGATTACTTGATTATTAAAATAGTTGTCGACTAATTTGATAATCGATTACTGGCCGATTAATTTTGACAGCTCTATTTAATTTGTTCATGTTTCCCCTTAGTGGAAAAAAAACTCTTATAAGTCTATGTTTAATTTAAATTAATCACTGTGTGTTCTTTTTTTTGGGTTGACCCATGGTATCACGTTACTACAAACGACTACTGGATTTAAAAATCGTTTTTAGGGGTTCCGGGGTATTATCGTAATGAAAAACCTATTTGGATTTCTGTTCTTCATTAGTGCAACATCTGTTGAATTTCTATTTTTCCGTTTCGGTTTTTGGGTTGACCTATGTTACCTTAAGGCAGGATCTGTTGTATTTTGACCCATGGTATGACCTTAGTGCAATCTCGGATGTCTTGTTGCTTTCCGTGCGCTTTCCAGACATCGTCCCGGTGGGCATCATCGCCGGGGGTACGGTGGGCTCGTGCATCCTGCTGCTCATGCTGCTGCTGGCTCTCGCCTTCTTCCTCTACCGCCAACGCAAAAGCAGTGAGTTTCTCGTATCCGTCACTCAGCCTCGGCGACATATGCCGTCCGCTTTAGCGCTCTATTCAAATGAGACTCATGAATATTCATACAAACGTGGCAAACAGCCTCCAAACGCCCACGCGTCAACCTCTCAGTATTCTTCAAATAATCGTTGATATGCCCGATAAAGAAAGCAGCAGAAGACATGGTGAGATTCATTATTTCAAGGAAATAAGGAATTTTCTGCCTGTTATACACATAATGTCAAATCCAACCGAAGAATGCAATTTCTGCAAAAATTGTGTGTGGATGCCACAATGCTGTGCAATTAATTAAAATTGAAGAAAAACTTTAATTGATGAATGCACATTTTTTTTAAATGCATCCATTTGTAAAAATTGTGGAAATTTTGAGAATGTGAAAAATACTGGTTGTCCTGAATGAATTGAAGAGTTTGAAATTGAAAGAGTGAGAAATGTGTGAAAAATAATAATAAATAATATTCATCAGCATTTCAAATTAGGGCATCAAGTTAGGGTTTCAAATTAAGGTGTCATGTTGGAGTTTCAAATTAAGGTTCAACGTTAGGGTTTCAAACTCATCAGGGTTTCAAATAAAAGTGTAAGATTGAGGTTTCAAACTAAGGGGGGAAAATAAAGTTTTAAATGAGGGTGTCAAGTTAGGGTTTCAAGTGAATATGTCAAGGAAGGTTTCCAATTAGGACGGCAACTAAGGGTTTCACGCTCGGGTTTCAAATTAAGGTCTGAAATTGGGGTTTCAAACTATGCTGGAAAAATAAAGTTTCAAATGAAATGGGTTGAGGGTTTCAATTGAGTGTGTCAAGTCAGGGTTTCCATTTAAGGTGTCAAATTAGGGTTTTAAATTGGACAGTCTAGTTAGCGTTTGAATTTGGTTAGGATTTCAAACTAGGGTTAAGGCAGCCAGTATTTAAAAGTACATTGAGGGGTTGAAATTAAATGTTTACTTGATCATTTGGGTTTTAAGCCAGTATCAATTAAAGTTAAGGTTTCTAATTGGGGGTTGTTGAAACCCAAACCCTAGTTTTGAACCTTAACCCTAAATGTGTCAGGTTTTAAAGGATCATTCAAATCACTGATAGCATTTTGGCTCCCAACTCTGGACTTGGCGAACCTTCAAGTGGATCTTGAAGTGGTGGCGTTGTGACCCTGCAAACGTTCTTGCAGGTCGTCGAGGTGTGACGCTGGGCAAAGCCGACATCAAAGTGGAGACGGTCAACAAGGAGACGCACAGCCTGGAGGAGGAAGCGGCCACCGTCTCCACTGCCACGCGCATGGTCAAGGCCATGTACTCGGTGAGTACGCCCGCACCTTGACGGATCGGCAAGAAAACCACTACGCCACACCTGGGCAAACTTTGGGCTTTTTTTTTTTTTGGTCAAATGGATTTTTTTTAAACAGACAGATGGGCCTGCTCGTTTGTAGATGTAGTAGGAAAAATGGAAATACATTTTACCAATCATAAACTAAAATAAATGGTTTTTTTTTGTTAATTATTTTATAATTTATAATTATTTCAACAATCCATGTAAATGTGTAAAATAGTTTTAGTCAAACATTTTTAAATTATAAATGATTGATTTACGTATAATTAATTGGAATTAAATGAAATACGTACATGTCAAATGTGTAAAATCATTTGTTAGTAATAAACAATGTACTCCTCTTATGTTATTTGTAATTTCATCCCAATTCATTAGTCAATTATTTAATGGTATTTTAGAAAATGCTAGATAAATTGTTTATTTTACTACTATTTTGTATTACATACAATCAACAATAATGTTACTCAATTACATCATTAAAATACCATAAATACAAAATTGTTAAATATTTAAAGAATACTTGTAGTATTTACAATAAATCAGTTAAAATTTATTTTTAATAATAAAATCTTATTTTTGTTATTATTTGTAATTAAATAATAATAGAATAAAGAATTCATTATGTAAAATATTGGGATGTTCGATACCATTTAGACCGATACTTTTGAGCCACAATGTGTGTAAATGTAAAAATTATAACAAATTCTTATTTATTTTATTTTTTTTGTAATGAAATAATAATACGATAAAGAAATATTGTGATGTTTGATACCACATTTTTTTTAGACCAATACCTTTGATACAAAAAATAAATAAATCCCCCCCAAAACCAATTTTCGAGAAAGACCTCTATATCCCATTGTAGCATTTTTTTTCCTTAAAATTGCCCGAAATGAATGACAATTTTCTATTCTTCTAATTTCTAGTTCCTGATCATAAAACGTGGCGCCAATACCTTGAAATAAGGCCAGGTATCGGCCTGATGACGATACCTGGTATCGGTACTCACCCTTATTTGCTTAACTAATTGCATTTGATCAAATTCTTCATCAGTAAATCAAGCAAGAATTGAATGAGCTCAATGAATAAAAGTTGCAACTCTGTTCTCCTCCCTGTCTTCCTCCTTTCTCGACGTCCGTCCCTCCTCCTCTCCCTCCGTCTGTGCGTTTTGTCCTTTGACGGTTTAGTTTCTGCCCTCTGTCTCCCTCTCTCCCTCCACTCAGCCCTTCAAAGACGACATGGACCTCAAGCAGGACGTGCGCAGCGAGAGCGACACGCGCGACGACTACGAGCTCAAGGTAACACCTGCGGTGGGGGGTTCAAATTAGAGCTTCAAACGAGGGTTAGGGTTTCGAGTGAGTCTTAGAAATCGGGTTTAGGGGTACAAACTAAGAGTTAGCCTTTCAAGGCCTGGGGTTTGTTTGAAGTTAGGATGTTAAACTCAGGTTAGGATTGCAAATGAGGGATTCAAACAAACTTGTCAAACTACGTTTAGGATTTGAAATGAAGGTTTTAAACTGGAGTTAGGGTTTCAATATGGATTAGGGTTTCAATTTAGGCTGAGCGTTTCAAACTGGGTTTAGGGTTTCAAGTGAAGTTTAAGGTTTTAAACGGGGGTTACATTTCCGAATTAGGGTTTCAAGGGTTAGGGTTTAATTTAAGGGTTTAGATTAAAGTTTCAAACCAGGGTGAAGGTTTCAATTAGGATTTTAAATCATGGTTTCAAGCTTGAGTTAGGGCTTCAAACAATGATTGGAGTTTCAAATCAAGGTTAAGGTTTTATTTTAGGGCTATGAAATATAATTAGGTTTTTAAGACAGTTAGGGTTTCAAATTAAGGTTTCAAACTTGAGTTAGCATTTCAGAAAGTTCTAGTTTCATATTCGGGTTTCAAGACAGAATTAGGGTTCCAAGTGAGTGTTTCAAGATTGTGTTAGGGTTTCAAACAGGGATTGGGGTTTCAAATCAGGGGTTCAAGTCAGGGTTAGCACAAACTAGAGTTGAGATTTCAACTGAACATTAGGGTTTCAAACTAGAGATAGATTTCAAGTTTCAAATTTGTTTCAAGTTAATCAAGAGTTAGAGTTCCAAATTAGGGTTTCAATAATGAGTTTCAAAGAGGGATTACGGTTTCAAATTCAGGTTTCAAACCAGGGTTAGGTTGTCATTCTAGTGTTAGTATTCCGAACTCAGGTTAGGGCTTTAAGCCAGGGTTAGAGTTTCAAGCTTGTGACACAGTTTCAAGCTATGGTTTCAAACTCAAGTTTTGGGTTTCAAGTCTTCTGTTAGTTTTCTGAGGTTAATATTTGTGTTTGTGATTTCAGGATCCAACAAACGGCTACTACAATGTGCGAGCGACCACCCACGACGAGGCTCGCCCTCAGTCCCGTGCCGTCCACTACCAGGGAGACTTCCGCTCCCCGAACACCAACAACGGGGCGGGCAGCGGCGGCAGCGGTGCCGTGTCCGCCGCCCCGACCTCCACCCCCAGCGGCGCGGTCCCCCCTAGCGGGGTGCCAGGCTCCCGGGCTGGCTGCTATGACCCGCGGCCCCCTTCCCGCATGTCCCACTCCAACTACGCCCAGTTCAGCACCCTCTCCCGGGCTGCCGCCGCCCAGCAGGCAGCGGCCAACCCGCCAGGGGACTACCCGGAATGCGGGCTACTGGACGCCAACACCCAGCTGGCCTACGACAACTACGGGTACCCCTCGCAGTACCACGGCTACCGCATGGCCTTAGCGCCACCCATAGAGGAGGGGCCGGCCTACGAGATGTACCCCACGGGACCGGGTAGCGGACAGGGGCAGCAGAGCCCCGAAGCGGGCCTGGGGAAGTACGGCACGGCAACCCGCTTTTCGTACTCGTCGCCCCCTTCTGACCACTCGCAGAGACACACGCAGAGGATGCAGACTCACGTGTGAAGGCAAAACCACATGCGTTGATGTTAGCAATATACATGCTGATTGGCGCTAACTACAATCAACAAAGAAGAAGAAGAGCACTTCCCACCAATCACGCGCCTTTTTGGGGAACATGAACTTGAACTTCCATCTTGGTGAAAACGTGTTTCACGACTCCCCAAAATGCATGCGGTAGCGCCAACTGACATGAAATTCAATGGCCATGTTTATCATGGTAGGACACATGAAAAAGGACTACCAGTAATGTCTGAAATTGAACAGGAAGTCGGCCATTTTGTGTCAAAGCGGTCATTTGGGGGTGAACACCGACAAGGGTGCCTCCCGCCACCAGTTCCACTGATCAACATGAAATCCAGCGAGCATAACAAGACGCACAAAAAAGTCTTGAGGACCCACATCCAAATTTTAACAGAAAATCTGCCATTTTGAATGAATTCCAACTAGAAACTAAGTAAGGTACATAGCTCCATTCTAGTCAAATCTAGTGTTGAAAAAAACATACTGGCCACCACTCTTAAGCAATCAACACAAAATTGAGAGGATAACAGGACACAGGAAAAAGTTTCTAGTACCCATGTCCAAAATTAAACAGCAAGTCAACCATTTTGGGAATCGGACACAGATATCCGGATGCGAGTTCCTTGAACTAATTTTTCCCCAACAGTTATTGAGCCAAGTCATCCATTTAAGATAACAGAACACCACCAATGAAAAAAAAAGTTCTAATAAGTATGAATACTGAAATAATGACGATCCCGTCTCAGTTTACTCACTAATTGGAAGAGCGTTTAATGGTTTAGGTCATTATGCATCGCTGGCATGAACAGTGAACAAATATATATATTAGCGGTGGGAATCTTTAAATGTCTCACGATTCGATTTGATTCCGATTTTTGGGTCTGCGATTCGATTGAAAATGATTTTTGATTCAAAATGATTTGATTGACAATGTTTTTTGCTTCAATCTATAGATATGCAAGGAATTGTAATAATCTACTCCTGACTGACTCGCTAATGCTAATTAGCGCACTACTCGCGGCACTTTTATCACTCAAAAGAACGGCTCCACACTGCAAAAAAAACAACTTTTATTGGAATTACTTGATCGTGACTTTTTCCTTCTAATCTCTAAAGTGGCTACTACAACTTAACAGTGTATTAGACCACATAGAACCACACTGCCCCTAAGTGGCCAAACCGAGTACAACATGAACAGCGCTCCAAATAAAGGCGCACACAGACAAAGGCAAGACAGTATAAAATAATTTAAATAAAATCGATTTTGGGACATTTAAAATCGATTCTGAATTGTACTAAATAAGAATCAAAATTCTTATGAGAATCGATTTGTTGGCACACCCCTAATATATATGTAATGAATAATTCATTGTTTTCAAGCTAATTAGGTACAATCGGATCATTTCCTGTGGCACACCTGATAATCTATCACCGCACACTATTTGCAGTAGTGGGCCAAGTGCCAAGTCACCCTTGTTGGGAATCTGTCCTAGACAGATAGGTGGATCCGGCTCTGCTGGACAGATGGCCAGACATGGGTATCCTGGATGGATTGCCGAATGTTGGTTGACCGGATGCAGGTACCTAATAACACCATGAAGTAGCTAAGACGTCTCTACGATGTCCCCTTTGTCTTCAGCAGTCGTACAATTAGTCTGTGTGGCGTTTCCCAGACCTGTCCAAAAGCTCACCGAAAAAAACGGAGTCCAATCATGCTTGAATTTACCACGATTTCCTGGCGACCCATCTAGTCTCCAGGAGATCGGCAACATCTCCGCGACGAGCAGAGAGTCGAGTCGCCGACAATGGCCAGTAAATCGTGATGGGGAAATGAAGCTTCATGAAGCACTCGGGATCATTTTTGACAAATTTGGATGACACTCTTGGTTTAAAGATGCAGTGGGAATTAAATCCATTTTGATTGCAGTAGCCATTATCTTTAAACCAAGAGTAGCATCTAGAAGAGTCAAAACATGGCAAGTGTCTCATGAAGCTTCATTTTCCCATCACTCTAAGTGAGACGGGCCATTCAGATGGCCGACACTAAATTTGAAAGCTTTTCCGCCTACGCCGCCTGTTGCGGTTGTTCAACCCTTTTGAGAATTTACAGTGAAATGCCAGTGAATGTCTTTAATGCAGAATTCCTTACTTTTATTTGGACATTTTGTAGGAAAACAAATCAACATATCTTTCCATGCACTGCAGCAACATGGCAGCTTGTTGAAAACACACAAACCAGTGAAGGGTGTCTCTTTCCCAGGAACAGGTAGCAATGTGTCATGCAAATTTTCTACGCTCATGGCGCATTTCGACGGCGGCTTTTTAGTCCATTTGATGACTTGCAGTTTGTTAAAGAAAAGAGAAAAAGGAAAAATACCTCCGCACCCTCGATCCTCACGTGTCAAAATGTGTTTGTTTCTTGTCACTTGCACAGTAGAATAGTTTTTTTTTCTTTCATATTTATACTGAAACGGGTGGGGGTGGGGGTGGGGGGGGGGCTGCATAAAAAGAACATTTATTGTATTTTTATATATAAAAAAAATGTGGACCAAAGGTTCAGAATTTTGTGTGAGAACATTTTCACCAGGGATGGACGATGAACATGCAGCAAAGAGGGGAGGGGAGGGGGCTTTTTTTTTTTTTCGTCTTGAAGCGGAGCCCCTCAGACCGCCAGTCCCCATGACTGGAATGCCTTTTCTGACAAAGAGTCGCGCGACGGATTGGACAGTCGGTGACTGCTCACTTTTGACGGAGTCTTAACATATCAAGGTGAAGCCGCAGAGGCTTCCGCGAGCTCATTTTGGTACTGTAATTGACATGCCAATAAAATGTAAATGACATGTAAACTACATGTAAAGTACATGTCAACATGTAATGCTTCCTTACTGCAGCAAAAAACAAAATGGTGGTGTTTGTTTGTATTATTTTATGGTCTTTAGTCTTTGCTATTTGTAAGTGACTGGCTTTCAATGTTCACTCTTGGTGTCCCATACATAGTATACGACCTTTTGCTCAGCCACGCCCTTAAAATGCAAACTGGCCAATCAAAGTGCAGCACTGAACAGCAGACCATCGGTTAATGGAACGACACACTTTTATATCTTCCCCTATGTTTTGGATGCATTTTTGTCCATCTTGGTGTTGTGTTAAAAAACAACTAGAATTTCAAATTAGGGTTTCAAGACAGGATTAGGGGTTCAAATTAGGGTTTCAAGACAGGATTAGGGGTTCAAATTAGGGTTTCAAAACAGGATTAGGGGTTCAAATTAGGGTTTGAAGATGAGTAAAGGCTTAAATTAGGGTGTCAAGACAGTTGAAGATTGAAAACTGGTTTGAGGGTTTGGAACTAGAATTGGGGTTTCAAGCTTGGGTTAGGGTTTCAAGTAGGGCTGGGCAATAAATCTAATTAATTCGATACATGGTGATTTTAAAAATCGAATCCTTGAAAATTTGCTAAATCGTGAAATCGAATTTTGTCTTCTGGATTATTAAAAGATGTTGTTCTTATGTTCTGTTACATTCAGATGTTTTTGTGAGTTGTAATTTTGCACAAGTGGCAAAATGCTGGATGGGTGGTTTACAAAACATGTTTACAATAGCTACCAACGACTTCAGTGTGGCATTTAAGAACAAACTATTAATGTTAAATTTATGTTAAAACTAATTTAGAATTAGTATACATTATTGTTGTCTAACATTTTTGCACAGCAATTATTTTTGAACAAATGAGCCCTTTAAATAAATGTTTGTTGGGTTTATTAAATTAAAATAGTACTCGTCCTAAATGACTGTAAAAATTCAGATTTTATTTTTTGGCCATATCGCCCAGCCCTAGTTCAGGTTTGGTTTTCAGGGTGGGGTTGAGGTTTCCAACAATAGGCAGGGTTCCAGTTCAAGATTAGGGTTAAAATTTTAGTGTCTCAAACTAGGGTTAGTATTTCCAAATTAGGGTTATCAGTTACACTTTAAAATGAGGGTTCCAAATTGGAGATAAGGGTTTCAAATTGGGGTTTCAACTAAAGATTAAGTTAGAGTTTCAAGTTAGTATTAGGGTTTCAAAATAGGCTTCCTGTTAAATTATCTTACTCCTCCCTCCAAATATCCTTCAGAACTTTTAAGCATCAGCACTTCGATTCAGTTGTAAACTACATTCGGAACTAACTTAACGTTAAGTGTTGAATTGTCGTGTTTTTTTTTCCCCTTTTCATCAGAACAAGGCGTCCGTAAAGTCGAGCCAAATGAGAACAGGGACAAGCTCACACGCTGAGCCACCAGTGGCTTCATCCGCTGATTTTCTTGACGTCGTTTGCACTCGCCTGCTGCCAAAACAGTAGCCTACTGCAAGGACGTCGACAGTGTTCGTTATGCGTGTGCGACTTTCAACACAGCTTGAAATCTCTCCTAACAGCAAAAAGAAAAACCTGGACGAGTCGTTTTGACCAAAATCACTAAAGAGCTTCTAGCAAGGTAACTTGCTAACTTAACCTGTGAAGCTATCGTCCATTTTTTTCCTGTGCTTGTTAGAGCTCCACACTTGAAACTATGTGGAGTTGCTAGCTGAAGCATAAAAACAGTGCTTGCAAATTGGTTTGCCAAGTTGATCTGTTGGCCCCTGTTAACTCTTTGACTGCCAGACGTTTTCAGAAAAGGGATGCCGTGGGTGCCAGCCGATTTTAAGCATTTTGACTGATCTTTCAAGGTCCATAGAAAATTATGTGTTTGGACTATGGAAACACACATACTACCAAATGAAAGATTGGACTCTCATCTTTCAACAGAAAAAAAGTTTGTTTCTACCTTATTCTGTTTTTCAGTAATCAACAATAGAAAATGGTTAGTTTCACCTCTGTTTTGAAACAAACGTCTTTTAACGTCTTTGGCACTCCTCCATAGGATTTTACTAAACGTTATTTAACGTTTCTGGCAGTCAAAGAGTTAAAGAGAAGCTGCTAAAACAAAAGTGTGTTCATCAGTAGCATGAAAAAACACGGGATGATAACAGAAGAGTTGCTAGCGGAGAGACTTGCCAACTTCTCTATATGGCTAATGTTCTCATTTTTATTTCCCCTCTGGTTGTTAGACAGACACACAAGTAACTGTGGAAGTGTGCTTAGGAGCATGAAAACAGAAGTGAGGCAGAAGAGTTGCTAGCAGAAGCATAAAAACAGATAACGGAGGGTCGGAGACTTGCTAGGGGGATAGGAACATGTCAATCATAATCCCCCCTCCCTTTGGTTGTTAGAGACAAACTGGCAACTATGTAGATGAGCGTTATGGTGCAAAAAACAAAACAAAGATAGGTTTGCTAGTGGACGTTAATGCTAATCGCTGGTTTTCTTTACACTGGTTGTGATAGGGACAAACTGGTAACACTTTGAAAGAATGTCCAAAAGCAGGAAAGCAACGGCAAAGGTGGGCGAGATGCTAGCCGCTAGCGTATCGATATGTGAAGTCTCAAGGTAACTGTACTGTTAGCTTAAAAACACGGAAATAAGGAGATTTGCTAGCGGATAACCAGCCATGTCAGTTGATTCAGTGACGTTCACATTCTTCCAGTTTGTTTTACAAGCCGAGGAAACAACACAACTTGTAAGCTAATTTAGCTAGCCAATCTGCTAGCAACTCTTTTCTCAAAATGTCAGTCATTTCCACAGAGGCAAAAGCGAGTGTTTTTGTTGTAATCGATATTGACGGTCGAGATGGTATCATCTCCATGGTTCAGTCTTTACTTTTCAATCGCCTTTAGTTTATATATATATATATATATATATATATAAGATGATCTTTTTTTTCCATGTGTCAAATTGTATGTTATTTTTTCACACAACTCCAGAAAATAAAAGTTTCATACAAAACAAAGATGCATATTTGATTTGATTGATTTCATTTAATTGCTTGATGGTTTTTGTTTTCGGTTTAAAAATATATATATTCTAGGTAATTATTGTAATTGAATTTTATTTTTATTTTATTATAAAAAATTTTAAAAAAATGTGGGGGGGGGGGCGGGCTAAAATTGGGGGAAAATATTATTGCATCCTCTGCCTCTCCAATTTTAATTTTTTCTCTCTCAATTTTTGGCATTTTTTTTTCTTAGTAATTTCTGCATATTTTCTTTTCCACAGATTTAGTGTCCCTTGTTTCTCATTTTTCTATCTCTTCTCCCCCCCCCCCTTTTTTTTTTGTGATCAAACATTTGGAACCTAACGATATGAGTCTTCCTGATTAATTTCTGCATCTTCCTCTTCTCAATTTTGTATTTTGGACCATATTTTCCCAGTCATTCCTCTTTTCCGATCACTTTGTTTTTCTTCTTTAATTCTCATGTTTCTCACTGTCTCATTTCCCATGATTGCTAATTTTAAAAAAAACATTTAAATGCTTTCATTTATTGAAAATAATTGGGTATTTTCATGAGGCAGAAATTAATTAGCAACCTGGTCGTTTAGTCTATTTTTCATGTTCATTTCTGCAGCTACCTCCTCTCAATTTGTCCTTTTTCCACCCAATATTTTACTCCCATTTGTCTTTCTGATAGTTTTTCCAACTTGCGCTTTCCACACTTCTTTATTCCTCATTTCTCTCGCTATCTTCTTTCCCAGTCACCTTGGGAGTACTTCTCTCCTCGTCTCACCTTGTTGCCCGGGGATGAAAAATGAAAAGAAAAGGAGCGCGACTGACCATTTTTACTTAGCGCCACGTCGCTGACGTTCTGCTTTCTCCTCCTGGCTGAGGATTAATGTCGGAAATAACCTTCACAACGCCACTTCTCCTCCTCTTCCCCCTTTCTTCTTCATTTTTATTCCCCCCTCCACATCTCAAGCGGTCGTCGGGCGGATTATGGCCCCTCTCATGCCTGGCACCGCCGAAGATATATTATCATATTAGTGCAAAATGATGTCATGCAATTCAAGACGTTTGTCCTTCGCGCACCCTCTGAAGCCACCCCCTCCCTCGAACCCCCCGCTGATGATGTCACTGTTTTTTGTGTGTGGGAGGCTGACGCGCCCCCCAGCAGGCTCCCTTGGTTTGGGTGGGAGGGTGCCGCCACCTTGTGGTAAGATTCAAACTGAAGAAGAAAGGTCATAGGATAACGTTGTAGCGTTCTAGGTTAGTTAAAAAAATAAAATAAAGTTGGCCTCTGATCATTTTCGAGACGCACAGGTAGCATTGTGGTAAAGATTTGAGGAGTAGGAAAACAGACCAAGGGTGGAAGAAGCAGAACAGTTGCTAAAGTTGAAACTAGGTAACTTAGCATAGCTACCGATCATGCATGTGATTTGATCTGAACAGAGCAGTAAGCTAATTTAGCATACCTAGCAATCAAAAAGATACCGGAGCATTTAGACTCACAGTTGAAGATGTAAATACAACATGTGATGGCAGGAAATTCGCTTAAAGAGCTAGCTAAATTAGCATACTGTGTGTTATTTAGGATTCTATTGTAAGGATTTAATGGCGGCACTGGGGTAGTTTTAAGCAGCATGGAAGCACTAAGGAGCTTTTTTTCAAGGGTGGTGGAAGATGAGTTGCAAGCAGAGCAGCTTGCTAAGCTAGCAAAACAACAAACCTGTCTTTTGTTCTCCTGGTTGTTATAAAGCTAACAGGGTAGCCCTCTGTGGGATTGTTCAGAGTTGATAGCGGAGAAGCTAGCTAAATTAGCTTAAAAAAAAAGAGCTACAATTCCTCTGGTCCTTAATAGAGATGGAATGGTAACACCGTGGAAGAGTTTTTAAATGAATAAAATGAACATGAGGAAGGTAAAAGACTTGCTAGCGGAGAAGCTAGCGTACTCAGCTTACACCGTAATGTATGTATCACTTCCTCTTGTGGACTCTTTTATTCCATTCCTTTCCAGGTCCCTGCTTAATGCTCATCCTCCATTTCCAGGGCCACTTCCTCCAATTGAAGCCAAGGCAGTTTGCTGCGCAGCGTGACAAAATGGCCGATGTCTGCCAAGCCGGATACTACGCAGCAACTGAGTGCACTCCGAGAGACGGCCATGTCGCAGGCAGGGAACCATATGGCCTTCTGGGCGTCGTAGTACTCCACCAGGTTGGTGGCCGAGACGCCCGTGTTGCCCCCGGCCACAAAGAGGCGGTCCTCCACCACCTGGATGCCAAAGTTACTGCGCGGACACTGCATGGAAGGTAAGAGCATCCAAGCGTCTGTGTTTGGGTCATAGGCCTCCATGCTGCACAGACGCATGTCACCGTCAAATCCGCCGATCTTCAGAAGGAAGAGGAGGGTTAAGTATATAAGTCAGATCATGCGCTTACCTTGTTGGTTTGATTTACCTAACTTAGGCCTGGTACATGCATGAGAAAAAAAAATCTTAATGCTGTGATCAGACTGAACACAAACTAAGCGTTTCTGGTGGCGCGTTTCCATATTTCACTGCAATTCACGCGGTCAGGCGCGGTTGCATATCAAGCAGCATGAATGGAGAAAAAATGCTTTTTTGCCCATTTCGCTAGGCTTTGCAAATTTTCATGGCATTGCATCTCTAACAGCCAAGCTTGGTTAAATAGCGAGAAAGTTGGCATATCTGGTGATTGTTTTGATTTGTTTACTACCCCGTGCCGTTCCTTTGCGGACAAAAGAATACGGGACATGAAGAACAACACAATATTTAAGTTCGGTCTGAACTTAGCATAAGAGATGAAGAGAAAAGTGATCGAACAAAAATGAAGTGTAAGAAGAGGAAACAGCAACAACCACAATACACAAGGCGCAAAATGGGAAGCGAAAACATGAAAGGAGGGTTTGATGGTGGTTTTGTGACTATTTTCAATGGAAAAACTCCAGGAGACAGCACGCAAGTAGGTTTTCATAGTCCTGCAACTCCACGAGCTAGCCCTCTACTTTCGAGATCCACTGTAATTTGTATTTTGAGTAGGACATGTTTGTTTTTTCATTTATGGACACTTCCTTGTTCCTTAGACAGGTTGCTTCGTGAATGGCTACATTCCGTTTCACGTCACAACTCGCTGAGTCATGACTCGGGAGTTGTTGGATTTCCCCATACACAGAGATTTTTGTTTATAAATATTGAATATATAAAAAATAATATAATTATATCAAAAAGATTGTCCGCCCCAATTTGTTTTCAACCCTGTTATCGGTTCAAATCCATTCTTAACCTCTTATGCCTCAGACCAAAGGATAGTCTTGTAGGAAAATCTTATGAAACATAAGGTCTGTCGGTTGTCATTCTTGGTCAGGAAGGGGCAAAATCATAACACATTAACAGCCTGATTGTCATTATGTGTGTACCAGGCCTTACACTAACCCTACCTTACTACTTACCCTAATAATACCCCTCATCCTTATCATAATTCTTAGTTAATTCTTACTCTTGACTCTAACCGGAACCCTTAAATGGATGACCCAAACCTACTGCATAAACGTGGTTGGCATACGCGATCACTCCGGTGCCACTGCGACAGCAGTTCATTGGGACGATCATGGTCCACTGGTTTGTATCTGGGTTGTAGTACTCCGCCGTTCGCAAGGGCTCGTTTCCGTTAAAACCACCGCAAACGTAAACCTGGAACCCAAAGGCAGAATGGCTGGTAAATCGAAGGCTGGATAATATAGAAAAGCGTCTACGCTACATCCTAATCGTAATAACAATATAATACCTTTTTATGAAAACAAATATTTGAATAGAACCTGCATAGTACATGCCTAGTTACAGTAGAAGAAATATCTTTATCAAGCACAAGCATGTTTTGCCTTGATTTTAGACGTTAAATTTGAGTTTTTTCAGTGTACCTTTAGCGCCACCTACCTTGTTGTTGAGAGTGGTGCAGCTGGCGTCACTCCTGTGCTCATGCATACTAGCGATAAGAGTCCACTGGTTGGTCTCGGGTGTGTAGTACTCTGCATTTTTTAGTCTTGTCCGACCGTCCACGCCACCAATGGCATACACGCATCCGTTTAGCACCGTGACGCTCACAGAGCACCGGCGAAAATGCATGGGCGCCACCTGGTGCCAGGTGCAAGTGTTCACATCAAATCGCCTGACGGTGTTGTAGTGCCTATGGCCGTCAAATCCACCCACACAATACACAGAGTTGCCGAGGAATGCGGTTCCAAAGTAAGCATGCGGATGCTCCATGTTGTCGACCAAGTCGGCCCAAGTGTTGGCATGCACGTCGTACGCCTCGATGAGGTGCGTTGGGTTGGGGCCGCTGAAGCCGCCGATGGCCAGCAGGATGGCAGAAGGCAGGCGAGGACGGGCCACCAGGTTGCGGTAGCCGCACACTGAATTTATGGTCATGTGGCACATAACGCGGGTTGCCAAGTCGACTATGTCCAGGCACTTCCTACTGTCCTGGATCAGTTGATTGGTCAGCACCTTGATTGCGATGAACTCCACACTTGTCAGTGCGAGACGGACCTACACGGTGGAATGTAGTATCAGCTTGGCAGCAATGGGGTCAGGCATACGTTTTTCCTGGTACGGTTACCCCAGACTAAATCGAATCCTAACCCTACTCCTAGCCCCACTTTAACTATAACCTTAATGCTGCCATGTGTGAAACCTAGCAACACCCTAATCTCTCTTTTAATGCCTCACCATAACCTTAAAATAAGTTTGACCAACTCCTTGCCAAACTCTTTACCCAAAACCTAACCCTAACACCAAACATTATAGATGTGGACTACGAAATCCATTTTCAAAGTGCTTGTTGACTTACTTTGGCCAGCAGCACCGCCATGTTTTTCCCTCGCTCCCATGGTGCATGCGCGATCCAGCGCAGAATGGCCTCATACACGGTATTCTCCGTTTTCACCATAAGGTCATCCCGGTCCAGGATGTCACACAAGTCCTGTACAGAGAGTTGCTGCAACTCGTTTGAACTTGCAACGTCTTCAAAATGGTAGAGAATATACCGGTAGGCATTTCGTTGCAGATCCGGGGTGTAGCAGTTCCTCGTGAACTGCCAGATGCCAATGCAGTTTTCTGGACAGAGGTACTCCGTTAAAAATGCACAGCAGGTCTGGACGATGCCGGTTATGTTGAACCGGTCTGCAGCCAGCAACAAATCCTTGACATTGTCCTTTGTCACCAATACGGAGCCGGCATATGCAAAATTGACAAATTGTTGCATTAACTGAGCCGTCAGACCATGTATGATGTAGACCCTCTGGTCTGGAATTGACCAACGTAGAAACAGGGCTCTGAAAATTTGTGATACAAAGAGATGGAAATGGATTTAATTCATTTTTCTTCTTTACACTTGTTAGGTTTCCTACCTAGAAATTGTCAACTCACCTGAAGTATTGGCTGCACTTACAAAGAATAATCTTATGGATGTGAAATTCAACATTGTTGACCCTGATGACTGCATCACTAAGTCTCCTTGTTAGACATAGTTCCTCATAGACAGACCTGTATGAATATTTATCATTGTAACTCATCTTGATTTTTTTGCCATCTCGGAACACTCGTTAGGCCTTTTCTAACGAAAATCAGTGAGGAATATTAACACAGGGCAGGATGCTACAATTACATCACGGTAGTAGCCTATGTCAAAAGCCACCCTCATCATCAGTGGCTACATCATTGGCATCATTAAAGCAACAGCACTTTGGTGTGAAAGAAAACATCACTGTTCATTTGTACACTCCACTGCCTAAAAGAAGTTGCACATTTTTAACAGGAGCAGAAAGGCCAAGCCCATCTGAGCCGATCCTGGCAAATTTGGTGCTGGTGGAAGACTACACCTTGGATAACATATGGGAATTGATCGCACAAAATCAACTCCCTTTCTTTGAACTTGTCTTCCTAGAGGAGTCATAGGCATTCATGGGCCAAATGAATCTGAAATTGAGGTCTTCTACCACTTTTTCAACATGGTTTTAAACCTGGGAACTGTGACTACTTGTAGCTCTATAAACAATCCTTTAAAGATTAAGAGCTGGTCTAAAGTTCAATAGACAAGGTGGAATAGACATTTTAACCCTAGCTACCCACGCTAATCCTTAAAACACCTTAAACCTTAAAACACTTGTTACCCCGAATTGAAATTATACTCCCCTAAACACTTACCCTAAATCTAATCCCGTGTTAAATAAAGTAACAAATCCCAAATGTCTTTTTGCGGAGTTGATCCTTTGAGATGAATTGGAGGGCGAGGCAAAGAGGCCTGCAGCGGACCAGGAGAAATCTCAGGACCATATGGAACTTGGTTAAGAGCACATGTAGGCAGCAGAATGTCCAGAACCCCACCACAGCTGTCCTGATGAGAAGAGACCAGTGCATGGACAAGAGCCCTAGACACAGTCTGAAAATGATCCTAAAGTGGAACAATTTCGAATTGTTGACGGACCCGATGTGCAAACCAGAGACAAGTTGAAGTTGAGGACAAGCCTCAGGCGCCAATCCTCATCAGAAGGGTCCGGTACAGCCACACAGTTTAGTTTATGGATGAGAAGATGAGAAAATGTTGAATTTCTGGACTGTCTGCACTATAAATCTAGAGCACTTTAATCTACCAAACCACATACTAAAGCAAACATTGAATTATTACCTTGTCCTTAATATGTGATTTTTTAAAGTATAAATATTTTTTATGACTGTTTGGAATCTGCATGAATGTGCCAATATTTTGGAATGTTATGACTATTATCTACTCAAGTCTACATATTTGTAATACTGTCTAGTCACTTATTTCATGTAAATGTTTGAATGTGGAATGAATGTAAAAAAAAAAAAATAAATCCTTGTTTTCTAAAGCAGAACATTTTGATGTTGAATAGTTTGAATTGGTCGAGAGAAATGGAAGTTTTAAACTGACAAATGGTCCAAATTCACTAATTTGAGTTTTAAGTTTAAAAACTTAGAAGAGTCATACACCCCAAAGAGTAATCTTTTGGTAATGTCCATCGAGTCTCAAGCCAATTGTTACAAAATTTTGTCATAATTTATTTCAGTACATTATTACAATCTTACACTCAAGGGAAAACTATCAGCATGTGGGTATGATTTTATACTTTTTTCAGTAGTTTGTTAGCACAAAGTCACTCCAGTTTTTTATACTTCATCTTCCATATCAACTGTATCGTCCTCCAAGAAAAGCAAAGGCAAGTCATTACGAAGCATTGTATACTGGGCAATGTTGGGCAAGCCGGACATCACACAGCAGCTTAGAGCACTTCGAGAGATCCCCATGTCGTTGGCCGCAGACCACAGGCCAAGTTTCAGATCGTAGTACTCCACCAGGTTGGTGGTGGAGACACCGTTGTAGCCGCCAGCCACAAAGAGACAATCCTCCACCACTTCAATGCCAAAGTTGCTTCGGGGGCACTGCATGGGGGGCAACATGATCCAGGTGTCTGTTTCGGGGTCGTAGGCCTCGGCGCTAGCCAGGCGGTCATCGCCATCATAACCTCCAACCTTCAAGAACAAAAAGATTCAAACTTAAGTTGCTTATAAATCAAATTCCTCAATTTAATAGCATCCTATGTGCGTGTCAGCCTTCAACTTACTGCATACACAAGGCCGCCATGCCCGATGACTCCAATGCCACTGCGGCGGCAGCTCATGGGGGCCGTGGCCAGCCACTGGTTGGTCTCTGGGCTGTAATATTCTGCCGTTTGTAGGGACTCGTTTCCATTAAAACCTCCACAAATGTAAACCTGCAACCAAATGTGGATGATTATTAGTGAATTGTTGCAAAGGTTCCCAACTATTCTACCACGATCTGCTCACTAAAATTCTTCTCAATTGAACATCAACCATCTAAATATATGTGGTTCAAATTTAAGCAGCAATGAAACTAAATCTCTGGAATGTTAACGAATGAAGAACTCCAAGAGATGACCCCTATAAAGGCTGCTTTGAACCAAAATGGCAGAACTTTTGTGCATTTTCAGGCATGGGTTCTTGACTTTTTGGGTCTACTCATGATGGAGTTGCTATTAAATTTCATACTAAGTGAAACTGACGTCGGTGGCTGACTTTCCTACACAATTCCTGGAAGTGCTACCATTAATCATCAAACGTCAATGCACTGACCCGACCACATGCCATGACCAAAACTAGAATTCTTCATAGATTAGTAGCACAATCAGCATTATACTATATAGATGGGAGTGGTTCAAATTTGGTAGCAATTAAAATCATCACGAGTGTGTTGTTGAACGACCCTTGGAAAATACCCTTGGAAAATACCCTTGGAAAATACCCTTGGAAAATACCTTAAAAGGGCAGTTTAGAACCTGGTTAAGGTTGGTTGACCCACCTTGTCATTGAGAGCGGTGCAGCTGGCATCGCTCCTCTGTTCTTGCATACTGGCAATGAGAGTCCACTGGTTGGTCTCAGGTGTGTAGTACTCCGCTGTCTTTAGTCTTACGCGTCCATCGTGGCCTCCTATTGCATAGATACACCCATTTAACACTGTGACGCTCACATAGCAGCGGCGGAAGTGCATGGGCGCCACTTCCTGCCAGGTACGAGTGTTCAGGTCAAAGCGGCTGACGGTGTTGTAGTGTTCTGTGCCGTCAAAGCCGCCCAAACAGTAGATGGCATCGTTGAGAAAAGCGGCACCGCAGTACGCCCGCGGTTGGTCCATATCATCCAAAAGGCTGACCCAACTGTTAGCATGAATGTCGTACGCCTCGATGCACTGCGTGGGGTTGACGCCACTCCATCCGCCTATCGCCAGAAGGATGGCGGAAGGCAGGCGAGGACGTGCGACCAGATTGCAGAATCCATACATGGAGTTGGCTTTCATGTGACGGATCACTCGAGAGGCGAAATCGACCATGTCCAGACACTTACTGTTGTTCTGTACCATCTGATTAGTCAGCACGTTGACGGCAAGGAACTCCTCACTTGTCAGAGCCAGACGGACCTGCCCAGTGGACAGAAGACAAGGAGACAAGGTGTTAAATTGAAATAAATTCTAAGCCAGTCCTCCAGATAACAATTAACATACTGTTTAAGGTTGCTATGATTGTAAAACTGTCTGTTACAAGCCAGGGTTAGGGTTTGAAGTCATGGTTTGGATTTAAACCATGGTTAGTTACCAATTAGGGTTTCAAGTCTGAAGTAAGGTTTTAAACACAGGTTAAGGTTTTTATTTCATGATTTTTACATGTTTTTGTTCTTCTTCCAACTAGATTAGTAGAGCAAATCAAGACAGGGTTAGGTTTTCAATTTGGGGTTTGAAGCCATGGATACAAAACCCCTAAAACTGAAGCAGTGCTTCTACCAGGTAACAATTCTTGTAGAATTTTTGTTACTAGTAGAGCAACGGAAGGTGCCAATTAGCTTGCTCCACTCACCCGAGCAAGCAGCACGGCCAGGTTCCTGCCTCGCTCACAGGGTGCATACGCGATCCAGTTTAAGACGGCCTGGAACACCGTGTTCTCCTTCTTCACAATCAGGTCGTCCCGGTCCAGGATGTCGCACAGGTCCTGCACGGAGAGCCGGCGGAGCTCGTGCGACGCAGCCACGTCCTCAAAGTGGTAGAGGACGTACTGGTAGGCCTCGAGCTGCAGCTGGGGAACGTAATAGTTCCTGGTAAACTGCCAGATGCCCACGCAGTTTTCCGGCCTGAGCTGCTCTGTTAGAAATGTGCAGCAGGTTTGAACAATGGCAATCATATTGAACTCATCGGCCGCGATCAACAATTCCTTCACATTGTCCTCCGTCACCGACACGGTGCCGGTGTATGCAAAATCGACAATGAGCTGCATTAAGTGGGCCGTCAGACCACGTATGACATACACCCTCTGGTCTGGGGTGGACCAGCGCAGAAAGAGGGCTCTGAACAACCAGGAGACACACACACAAGGTCAACTTGGATTGAAAAGGTCCATAATCTTTATCTGTAGACATTTCCTTCCAACTCACCCAAAGTAGGGGCTGCAGTTGCAAAGGATGATCTTATGGATGTGGAACTCAGTGTTTTCCACCGCGATGATGGCATCGCTGAGGCCTTTGGTGAGATGCTGCAGTTGGCCACATGCCAACGGACCATCGGAACTCATCTTTAAGGTGTTGGCGTGTCTTCATAGTGTGGCTGGGCGTCGGCCCCGGGGTCCGAGTGGCGGGGGCTCATGGAAGAGACATGTGGAGGAGGGCTGGGTGGAGAGGTGGAGAGGTGGAGAGGTGGAGCGGTGGTGGTGATGGGCGATAGCATCATGGTGCGATTCTGTGACAAAAGACGGTGTTGACTATGGCGGCGACCTCATCCGCATCATCAAAGTCCCAATGCTTTAAAATTAAGAAACACATCACATCATAGTTTTGACCACATTTTGACTACCTATTCATGAACATTTATTGGGGGATGTATATACCTTCTGTAGATATCACAATAATAAAATTGTTTTGTCAAATTTATGGCTTGTAGCTCTTCTCTTGACTCCAGTGAACAAGCTTGTGTGTTTTCTGAAGGTAGATAAGAGTTTCCAGCCTGTGATACAATTTCATAGTAGGGTTTCTGAGCAGAGTTAAGAGTTTAAAAAGCTTAGGGTTTGAGGCCAGAGTTAGGGTTTCGGTTAGGGTGTTAAATTTGGGTTTCAAACCAGGTTGAGGGTTTTAAACAATTGTTAGGACCTGAAATAAAGATTAATGTTTTTAAATTAGGGATTGGTTTTCATCAAGTTATTTTTTTTTTAATTTTGGGATTCAAGTTAGGATTTCCAATTGGGTTTTACAGCTGCTGTTACAAAGTGATTTTGAGCGATGGTTAGTTTCAAAACAGCGTTTCAGGCAAGGTTTAGGCATTTCAAACAAAGATTGATGTTTGAAATCAGGGTTTCAAGAAGACAGTTTGTGTGTCCACTTAGAGTTTCAAATAGGGTTTAAAGTTTAAGTTTCAAGCTGTGGTTAGGGTTTCAAAATAAGATTTCAGGCAAGGATTAGACATTTCAAACAAGGGTTACGGATTCAAGCCAAGATTAGTGTTTAAATTTGGGTTTCCACTTTCCAGTCTAAGTTGGGTTTTAAATGAATGTTAGTGCTTTTCAAACTAGGGTTTCAAGTCTATGTTAGAGTTTAAAGTTAGTTCCAAGCCAGGATTGGATTACAAAATTTGGGTTTCAAGCTAGGTTGTTTTAAGGAAGTGCTAGGATTTTAAAGTTTGTTTTCAAGTCTGGGTTAGGGTTTCAAGCTGAGGGTCAGTTAATAATCAGGGTTAGTTTCAAAGTTCGGGTTCAAATGGTGGTTTCAACCCCAGTTTAGGGTTTCAAACAATGGTTAGTTTCAAGCCAAAGAAAGCCAAAGATGGACTGAAGTGATTTCATAGCAAAATGTCTTTATTGACCTGTGGATGGCAAACTACATCAAACCCTACTGACTCACACTGAAGAGCAAAGTCTACTGACTCACTGAAGAGCAAAGACAAATAAAATAGAAAATAGCAACCAGTGTCACTTTTGTCATTGTCCTTTTTTCACCACTTCAATTCTTCGGCATTGAGGCAATTTTCAGGGTAATTTATCTTTTATTTCGTTTATTTCAAGGTTTTTCTAGCTCAAATTAGTTTATTTCAAGGTTTTTTCAGTGTCTAGACATCATCCTCCGTATCCATCTCATCTTCCAGAAGTAGCAGCGGTAGATCATTCCGGAGCATGGCATAGTGTGCCATATTGTAGAATCCCGACATCACGCAGCAAGTCAAAGCACTTCGTGAGATCAGCATGTCACAAGCCGGAGACCACAGACCTGTGGTGAGGTCATAGTACTCTACCAGCTTGGTGGTGGACACCCCGTTGAACCCCCCGGCCACAAAGAGGCGGTCCTCGATGACTTCAATGCCAAAGTTGCTCCGGGGGCAGTCCATGGGGGCCAAGATGATCCAGTTGTTGGTCTGCGGGTTGTAGGCCTCGGCGCTGGTCAGACGTGTTTGGCCATCGTAGCCTCCGACCTTATTAGGGAAAAAGCATAATTAACAGACAAGACTTAGATTTCAATTAACTCTTTCACTGCCACTGACGTTAAAAGACGTCAAGTAAAAATCTACGGAGGGCTGCCAATGACGTTAAAAGACGTCATCCAATTTTTTAATTTTTTTTTTGAAACGGGTGCAGACAAGCCTTCCGGAGCTGTGGTGAAAGTTTGAAGCAGGTCTAGTGAGCCTAATGACTATTTTTGGCCCCTAGAGGGCAGCGATGACTCTCTTTTGACAAGATCGGGTGGGCGTCAGTAGAGGCGGAGCTAGAGCGTCGAGGAGGAGATGAGAATGGAAGACAAAGGAAAAATGGCGACCGGTTGCAAGCAGCTCATGCCCGAGCCATTTTTTTCAAAGACCAAAAGCATCGACCAACGATAAAGAGCACATTGATAACGACGATGATCATCATCGATGATGATGATGATGGTGACTCCGTGGTTGGAAACATTGACGCGGCAGTAGGAGACGTGAGGGGGAGCTAGATGGAGGAGGAAGTGGACAATGGCGACTGTTTGCAAGCAGCTCTACACTTACAAGACGAAAGGCATCGACCAACGCTAAAAGAACACATTGATGACGACGATGATCATCATCGATGATGATGATGATGGTGAATCCGAGGTTGACGGCGAAGTTGGAAGCGTTGACGCGGCGGCTATGACGACGTCATAACGCGGAGCACAACCGAGCACATTCAGGCGGACATTCAGGCGGACGTTCAATCGGACGACGAAGAGTGCCCCGAGTCCAATGCATATTCATCGGAGGAGTGGGTACAGTCTGCTACTTGTTATTCCCCGGAAAAAAAGGCCGTCAAGAAAGTGTAACGTCTGCACGCGAAACGGACAAAGCGAAAGTGAAAGTAAACTGTTGTCCTGCTCCGTCTCCTTGCACGCAGGGGAGCGTTATAAAAAGAAAAACTGTATTTGAAACATCCACATAATTGTAAGTAGTACCACAGTTGCACACATTTGTAAATAGTTTGCGAAATTGTTTTGTCAAATTGTTACACTGTTGAATGGAAATAAACGTATTTTGCAAACTAAAAACACTTTTTCATTGTTGGTGAAAGCGTTTTACAGAAGTAAAGCACTATTTAGGTGTTTGTGGCATCATTCATGGACAAAAATAAGTGTACAATTCACTAGAGTGCATGAAATAACATCGTTTCACAAAAAGCTCTTTTTCTCCGCTTTTTGTTTCAAAACAGAGAATTTCGGTGAAAGTAACCATTTTCTATTGTTGATTACTGAAGAACGGAATAAGGTAGAAACAAACTTTTTTCTGATGAAAGATGAGCGTCCAATTTTTCATTTGGTAGTATGCGTGTTTCCATAGTCCAAACACAACATTTTCTGTGGACCTTGAAAGATCAGTCAAAATGCTTAAATCGGCTGGCACTGGAGACAACCCGTTTCTGAAAACGTCTGGCAGTGAAAGAGTTAATGTTGAAGATACTCTGCAAACTTTCAACACTAAAGAAAGTTGTCCATCCAGCCTTTTTTCCCCACTCAACCCAGTCTGTGTGAAGCTGTCTAAGTGCAGTTGTAAAAAAATTTATTGTCTTTAGCCACCTGTCCTAGTCCTTAGATGTTCAGAGGCCAAAATCTGCCCCAAAGATGAAGTTGCCGCCATGGAGATGCCTGCTTCGACCAACCGGGCTGGATTTGGATGAGGACCCACTTCCCTGACGTCTTCTTGCTGTGCTTCAATTTCTTCAATGTTCTTTCGCACTATTCCAGTTAATAATGTTTAGTATCACAAACTATGTAAATTTTTGACCATTCGGCATCCATTGCAGCCTAATCATTTTGGAAGGGGGGGCTACCACATTTGCGGTCCCTTCTCAAGGTTTCCCATTTTTTGCCTGTTGGATTTTTTGAGATTTTCCTTGCCCTCTTGTGGTTCGATTAGAGGATGTCGTTGATATTTGTCAACTGCAGGAATGTGAACCCCTTTGGGACTCTTGTGTGATTAAGGGCTATATAAATAAACTTGACTTGACTTGACAAAGTCCATCTACCGAGTGGGCATGCTCCTGATCCAAAATAGATGTCCGAGACACCTGTGGATGTATTGGAACAGCCACTCACTTTAAATCTCCCCATGATGACCTAACTTCTTGCCATATCGCTCAGGGTGAGCAAGGACACCTTGTCGAAAAAATTAATTTCGTACTGGCATCGTTGAGCTTTTGGTTACTACCCAAAGCTCAGAATCATAAACTGATTCCCCGAAGTATGACTTGTGCAATGAGCCTTGGAGTTGGATCTCTACCTTTGCTGAAGGTCATAGCCTGCTGAAGCCGTCAGGACCACATTGACCGCAAAAAAACTGCTGATCCACAAAAGTTGCGGGCAACTGTACCCTTGTTTTAGACTTCCCTTTCTCTGGCATCCTTCCCAAGTTACACCAGGTTTATGCCAAAATGTTTCCTGATCTCCTTCACCCTGTCCATGGTCTGCCCTACAGTCTTCCTATACTCAGCATTCAAAACACATGCCCAAGCCAAAGTATCCAACGCATAAAAAAAGAGAGCTTTGATCATCTTTGTGTTATACTTCACTTACTGCATAAACGTGATCAGCGAACCCAATGACTCCGATGCCACTGCGACGGCTGCTCATCGGCGTCATCATGGTCCACTCGTTAGTGTCAGGGCTGTAGTATTCTGCCGTTTGCAGGGGCTCATTTCCATTAAAACCACCACAAATGTAAATCTGGAAATAAACGGGTGGTCTTGTGAACGGAAGTAGGTCCGACATAAAATTCAACACTATCTACCTTGTCATTGAGGGTGGTGCAGCTGGCGTCGCTCCTCAGTTCATGCATGCTGGCGATAAGAGTCCACTGGTTGGTCTCAGGCGTGTAGTACTCCGCTGTCTTTAGTCTCACGCGACCGTCGTAGCCTCCCAGTGCGTAAATGCACCCATTTAGCACTGTGACGCTCACGTAGCATCGACGGGAGTGCATGGGTGCCACTTCCTGCCAGGTACGTGCGTTCAGGTCAAAGCGGCTGACTGTGTTGTAGTGTTCGGCGCCATCAAAACCGCCAAGGCAGTAGACGGCGTCGTTGAGAAAGGCGGCACCACAGTATGCCCGTGGTTGCTCCATGTCCTCGATAAAACTGACCCAGCAGTTAGCGTGTACGTCATACGCCTCGATGCACTGCGTCGGGTTGGCACCGCTCCAGCCGCCGATCGCCAGAAGGATGGCAGACGGCAGGCGAGGTCGGGCTACCTGGTTGCAGTATGCAGACTCGGCGCTTTCCATCATATGGTGGATCACTCGGCTGGCGAAGGCAACCATGTCCAGGCACTTACTGTTGTTCTGCACCAGCTGATTGGAGAGCACGTTGACGGTGATGAAATCCTGACTGGTCAAAGCCAGACGAACCTGCAGAGTGGACAGACTGATATTTGAGATATCAACAGACCCATTTTACTCACTAGATTGCTATTTCTTATGTTTGGGTCCAGGCACCTCTTACAGGGTACAAGACCTTCCAACTCATTCTTCTTACTATTTTATATAGCTTATATTTTTATCTATCAACCTTCCCCATGGTTTTTATTGTTTATATTTTAGCAATGTTCATCTATGTTTCCTTGGAGGGAGCCCTCTGTTCCGGGAGCTGTGGTGGGCTGTGGCCGTGGTCCCACTTCTTGGGTCCCTGGTTCCTGCGTGCGTTCAGGCACCTGTGTGCCACTGTACTAGGGGCTCAATGCTGGTGGCCTGTGGCTGTGGCCCACTGTCTGGTTCTGGTGCAGAGGGCTCCATGAGATTGGGTTTTCCTCACGCGATTTACTCCTCTCTTAACTTTTTACCTTTTTACTTGTTTATGTTTGCATGTGTGTTTAGGTCTCTTGGTGAATTTAATAATTTGAAGTACTTTGAGTTACATTGTCATGTATGAAAAGCACTCTATAAAGGTTGATTGATTGATTGATTGTTTTTTGCTTACCCCCAAGCGGCAGTCATGGGGTGTCAGGGACCAGTTTGAGAGCCACCGTGCAAGGCAATTTACTGTCATATATATCAGCTATTTGCAAGTTTGCCTTGTACCCACCAAATCCTATTTTTTGCTTCCATTCGTTATATAATTTTTTCTCAATTTTATAATGATATATTAATGTTAAGGGTCCCAAAAGAGCCAACCGTTACCGTAAAGTTACTGCTACCCTGTGGTACAAATGAAAGCCTCATCGAAAATTAAGCAATACAGATTGTAAACTGACCCATTTGGTAACTTTTGGCTATAGCAACCAAAGGTTTCAAGGATTTAACTGTTGTGGCTTATTGATTCAGTGAACCACAAAAGTTAAAATTAGTTGACCAGAGTGTTCTTGGTTATTGAAGACGTTTCACCAATAATCCAAAAGGCTTCTTCACGTCTAAGTTTTAGGTGTGGAGTTTCTTATTTATGTATTTGGTAGGGTGGTCACGTTGTTGTTGTGTGGCTGGTGGGAAAAAAAGTTTTGTCCAAAATTCGGAATAAAGACAACCAGAATTATAATTTTTTTGTACGTGTGGTTGTTATGCAAAGTGGTCTTACACCAGCCCCACCAGTAACATTAACTGGCAGACACTCCGCCTAAAATTTAGAACTGAAGAGGCCTATTGGATTGAGACTGAGATGTCTTCAACAATCAAAAAGAGTTTAGTTCCTTCGATTAAACTTTTACCGACTACGAAGAGAATTGATCCAGGAATATGATATTTCTAGGTCCTTCAACAACTTTCCCAGGTTGTTGACTTACTTTTGCCAGAAGTATTGCCAGGTTCCTGCCTCGCTCCCTTGGCGCGTGTGCAATCCAGTGCAGGATGGCCTCATAAACTGTGTTCTCCTTCTTAACAATGAGGTCGTCTCTCTCCAGTATGTCGCAGAACTCCTGTATGGTGAATTGCGGCAATTCCTCCGAGGCTGCAACATCCTCAAAGTGGTAAAGAATGTACTGGTAGGCACTAATCTGAAGCTCTGGTGTGTGGCAGTTTTTGGTGAACTGCCAGATGCCGATGCAGTTCTCCGGACAAAGCTGCTCTGCCAGGAACATGCAGCAGGATTGGACAATGGCCGTCATGTTGAATTTATCTGCAGCAATCAACAAGTCCTTGACGTTGTCCTCTGTCACCAACACGAAGTCGGTGTATGCAAACTCGATGAAGAGCTGCATTATGTGAGGTGTAACACCGTGTATGACGTAGACCCTCTGGTCTGGGGTGGACCATCGTAGAAAGAGGGCCCTGAACACCAGGATAGAGACACAAGTCAATTTACATTTAGTAGCCAAGTGAACATTTCTATCTATTTTTCTTTAAAAGAAACAATGGTGGAGACTGGGGAGGAACAAAGAATTCAAGTTTTTATGCTTGATTTGAAAATGTATATTTCAAATGACTCCAGATGTTTTACTCCAGATGTTTTACTCCAGATGTTTGGGGGAAAAAAACTTTAAAAAGTACAGTTACTAAATAAACACATTACAAATGTAAAAAAATACATTATTTACGGTATAAAACTCCCCCAAAGTAAATGATTCTTTACTGTACTTATGCAGTTTAAGGTAAACATTCATTTTTACTTGTAGACTTAAGTGAGTTGAATCAATACTTGTACTTGCACCAGTCTTTTCTGTACTTCTACTTCAATACAGACAGAGTACAGAGTACTTTTGTCAACTCTGAATTCAAGTAATTAAAAGTAGAGCTACTCACCCAAAATATGGGCTGCAGTTGCATAGGATGATCTTATGGATATGAAACTCAACATTGTGAACTTTGAGGACCGCGTCACTAAGTCCTCCGGTGAGTCGCAGGTCGTTGTACACAGAGCCAGATTTGTATGGAAGTTTACTACCATCATGACTCATTTTGAATTTGTTGCCATTTCTTAACACTTTTGGCATCTGCAGAGTCTCAGCAGAATTAACATAAAACAGTGGGGTACCTGGGGAGGGGTGCGGCAGGTAAGGGGGGTCTTGGATTACATCATGGTAGCATTCTGTGTCAAAAGCTATGGTCGCCATCAGCGGCGACATCATCCACATCATCAAAGCACTGATACTTTATTGTCAAGAAATACATCATCTTTCCTCCATGAAACTCACGTTCTAATAATAATTACAAAATTGAAAACACATTCAATTTGCTCATTACATTAGTGATCACTGGTAGGCTAACCAAATTTGAATCTATCACCGATATTATTGACCAGGCTTTCCCAATTCTGGTCCTCGAGGGCCAGAGCCCTGCAGGTTATAGATGTTTCCGTCCTCAACACGCCTGATTCTAAAGATCAGGGTCGTTATCAGGCTTCTGCAGAGCTTGCTGATTATATAAATTAGGTGTGTTGGAAGGCGGAAACATCTGAAACTTGCATGTCTCTGGCCCTCGAGGACCAAGATTGGGGAAGCCTGTTATAGACTAATTCGCTTGTGGAATAGCTTCAGCTCTTCTATGATTAGTCCAGAGTCCAGTCTCTGTTACGTTAGATGTCGCTGATGTTGGACCAGAGAGGTCACCCAAAGGTTTATCCCGAACATGTATGACAGATGGGTTTTGGATGAGGGTCTGTCTGTGTCTGCATTGACTTACCCTAAAAATATCTTGACAACCTTAAGGATGACGAGCCGAACGTCATATCTAGAACTGTCCACCATACTTTCAGACCATTAGTTTGGAGTCCAAACCCTTTGTTCGAATGTAGCTTCTACCCTCCTAACACAAGAGACACCACTGAGACTCATTCAGGCCTCTCCTGTAGCTCAACTACCAAATAATGAAGGTGGTCATGGATTCTCTGTACTGTACAATATTTTGTTTTTATAAAAGCTGGACAGTTCCACAAACATGATTATCTATGTATTGTTGCTGGAGTCATGGATGGTATAGTTGTTCTGAACGTTACCATTGTCTCTGTGCCCAGGTGCTTACCCAAGATAATTCATTAATTATGTTTTTATCTGCTTCAGGAGCTAAGATATAAATATTTTTTTTAATATTGTTGAATTTCTAGGAAAACGTAAGGTTTTTGGAGGTGACCATAAGTTTTAGAGGCATGTTTTGCCATGCGCTTTGGGCCTTAATGGGTTAAACAAATTTGCCACAAAACGTAACTTATTTTGAAAAACAAATAACAAGAAAAAATATCTTCAATGATGAGGCACCTGCTGCTCTATGGAGTAGGATCACTTTTAAAAAGACGGATGCGTGTTTAACGATTTGTATCCGTAATAGAAAATCTGTGTGTTTTCAATGTTTCCATGTGAGTACAAAACAAACTTGTGTCAGGGTTGGAATTTCTTTCTTGTGACTACGAATCTAAATAATGTGGGTCTGAATTTTTTTCTTGGGACTAAAAATCAAAGTTGTGAGGGTTTGAATTTCTTTCTTGTGACTACGAATCTAAAACCTGTGGGTGTAAAGTATTTTCAATACAACTCTCACTTCTACTACTACGAAGCTACACTACACACAAGTTCACGGCTGTGCATGTATCTCTTCTGTGGATTGCCTTTTACGAGTACGAATTTCAACATGCAAATTTGGATGACGTCACGCCTGGATACAGCCAAGTCACAGGGCAAACTAGTCAAGCTGCGATCCTTCCACTTGCATATGCGTCAAGTGAAGAACGAAGATGGCAGCCGCTAGCGTGAAGGACACTTCCCACTTGGGATACACCGAAATGAATTTTTTTGGGCCGAAACCAAAAACCGTAAATGAGAAATGCTTGACCAAAAACCGAAACGCCCCCCAAAAAACTATGCCAATTTTTTATTATCATTGCATTTATTATAATTAACTCTTTCACTGCCAGGCGTTTTCAGAAACGGGTTGTCCCCACTGCCAGCCGATTTAAGCATTTTGAGTGATCTTTCAAGGTCCACAGAAAATGTTGTGTTTGGACTATGGAAACACACATACTACCAAATGAAGGATTGGACTCTCAGCTTTCATCAGGAAAAAAAAGTTTGTTTCTACCTTATTCCGTTCTTCAGTAATCAACAATAGAAAATGGTTACTTTCACCGAAATTCTCTGTTTTGAAACAAAAAACGGAGAAAAAGAGCTTTTTGTGAAACGATGTTATTTCATGCACTCTAGTGAATTGTACACTTCTTTTTGTCCATGAATGATGCCACAAACACCTAAATAGTGCTTTACTTCTGTAAAACGCTTTCACCAACAATGAAAAAGTGTTTTTTGATTGCAAAATACGTTTATTTCCATTCAACAGTGTAACAATTTGACAAAACAATTTCGCAAACTATTTACAAATGTGTGCAACTGTGGTACTACTTACAATTATGTGGATGTTTCAAATACAGTTTTTCCTTTTGTAACGCTCTCCTGCGTGCAAGGAGACGCCAGGACTCGCACAACAGTTTACTTTCACTTTCACATTGGTCCGTTTTGCGTGCAAACGTTACACTTTCTTGACGGCCTTTTTTTCCGGGGAATAAAAAGCAAGTAGCAGACTGTACACACTCCTCCGATGAATATGCATTGGACTCGGGGCACTCTCCGTCGTCCGATCGAACGTCCGCCTGTGCGTGCTCGGTTGCGCTCCGCGTTACGACACCGTAATAGCCGCCGCGTCAGCGGTTCCAATTTCGCCGTCAAGCTCGGATTCACCTTCATCATCATCGAGGATGATCACCGTCGTCAGCAATGTACTATTTTAGCGTTGGTCGATGCCTTTCGTCTTGTAAGTGTAGAGCTGCTTGCAAACGCTCGCCATTGCCCGTTCCCTCCTCCATCTAGCTCCATCTAACGTCTTCTACTGCCGCGTCAATGCTTCTCAACCACGGAGTCACCACCCTCATCTTCATCATCGATGATGATCATCGTCGTCGTCAACAATGTGCTTTTTCAGCGATGCTTTTGGTCTTTGAAAAAAACGTCTCGGGCGTGAGCTCCTCGCGACCGGCCGCCATTTTTCCTTTGTCTTCCATTCTCATCTCCTGCTCGACGCTCTAGCTCCGCCTCTACTGACGCCCACCCGATCTTGTCAAAAGAGAGTCATCGCTGCCCTCTAGGGGCCAAAAATAGTCATTAGGCACAACAGGCAGACTGGAAACTTTCACCAGACATGCGGAAGGGTTTCCTCTACCCGTTTCAAAAAAAAATAAAAAAATCATTGGATGACGTCTTTTGACGTCATTGGCAGTGAAGCGTAGGTTTTTACTTGACGTCTTTAAACGTCAGTGGCAGTGAAAGAGTTAATTAAAGTTCTAATGTTATTATAAAATACTTGGGCCTATTTAGCACGGGCATTTTAACAAAGCACAATATAAATTGAAATGCGTCCACACCACAGACATCAGACATGTTGGCGAATGGTACATTAACCACCAAACGCAGGGTAAGCAACTGAGCATTTTCTGGCGGTGCAATTGCACTTTATAGTCAATGTACTTCGCACCGGCGGGCACGGATGCGTGTGGTGTGGTGCGGACGCATTTTTAGGCTATTTGGTACGGGACAGGGTGAGGCGCACTTAAAATCGGCACCATCACATATTCACCAACGTTTTAAAATACATTTCTTCGCACCAGCCAAACCAGAGTCGTGAGGCCGTCAGGAAACCCGAGAAAGGACCAAAGAAAAGAAAGGAAAGTGAAATCCAGCACCGACCAGACACCACCCACCAGGCCACCAACCAGAGTCCTTTACCAACCCCAGAGAATTTCAACAAATCAGGGAGACCAAAGGAGAAACTGAGGAAAGGAAGGAAGGACAGACGAAGCACCGTGAGATCCACAGACACCAGCCTCCACCGATTCAATGACCTGAGGAAGATTGTGTCTGAGTTTCGATAGATGCTGGTGTGGTGGATCTGGCGTGCATGAAAATCTCCACCAAAGAGTGGCGCCGTCGACCCCCGCCAGGACAGAGCAAGCGCAACACCTCAGGGCCCCCCAGGCCGCGGCAGCGCCAAAGGACGACCCCCGGGCCCCGCAGGGGCCACCGGCCGGAGAGCAAAGCCAGGAGCAAGAGTGCCCCCCACCCCAACGCGGCCCGCGCCCCCAACCCAACGCAGCAGGACGGGGCACTGCAGGCCCGCCAGGAACCCCACCGATCCACAGCCCCCCGCTCCCCCCACGACCCCCCATTACAATCTGTATTCACAACAAACCGATATCAAAGGAAATTAAAGTTGTCAAAACTGAATGTTAAATCAAGTTGTCTAAAACAGGGACCACATTTAACCTGTGATCCTTACCTTAATATAGTTCCAGGATATGACAATTTACATCATGTGTTTTTGTAACTTTTAAAAAGGGATTCAGTTAACACTAAAGTCTTGATTATTTTACAACTGGTAATTCATCTCAATGTTGACAATAACCAAAATATCCTACTTAAATCTAGATCAATATATTTTTTTCAAACATCCATCACAAACATGAATGTGAAAACAATATATTATTAATTTCTTCACACATTTTTAAACATATTGCAATGAAATTTAAAAAAAAATACAATAGTACCAATATAATATAAACATTTGTTTTGTTTTGAAATTGGGGTCGAAAAGTGTCTCAAAGTCTAATACACAAAATTACAAAAATCCAGACTACCTACCTGGGATGCATGAACCAAAACGCAGAACAACACACACACACACACAAACAACACAAATTTTCTAGGACATCATGTCAAAAGTCTCCAGAGTTAAATGGGCAACTGTCCACTCCCAGCTTTGATTTCTCCCAAAGAGTTAAGGCTCTTTAACTCATCCAAGGATGGCCATCAGGGTCTCCATAACTCCCGTCTAAAACTCTGAGACAAATAGACATAAAAATAACAGAATAACTTTAATTACTATGGATATCATGATAATTTATTATCAAATTAGTTTACTTTGATCCTTTTAAATACTCCATTACTTTTCTCCGTCATGGCATAGTTGTACACCCTTGTCTGTTGAAGAATGAACTAAATATTAGCTAAAAGTTTTAAACATTTTCACAATGACAAAAAATCTTATTACAAAAATTCTCATTATTTTTTTTTTTTTTAAACACCACCTCATCTGCTTGTGTCAAGCACAATGAAAGAAAAAGTTTTTTTAAAACAAGACTTTGAGCAGCTTTTTTGGTGTTTCACCACCAAAAGAGAAACAGGCAAGCGAACCAGAGCCAAAACAAAGTTTTTCTTCTGAAACTAATTCAAGGTGTGCTGTGACTTAAAGCAAATGATGAGCACACTGAAATGTGATGCAAGATTTGCCTTGCAAATCCACATCTAGCCGACAAAACAGGCGGGTTTTTACAAAGTATGAAGGCTTAAAGAATTTCAATCATCCTTTATTTGCCAAACATAATTATCCAGAATTATTGGTTTTAATAAGAATAACCCTAAATACTTATTTGATACAGTTGCAATGCTAACGGAACTGCTATTCAGCTCGCAATTTCATGCAGATTTTTCTCAAAAGACTTAGCTCATTAGCAACGAGATTATGAACACTGCGTAAAAGCCAGTCGAATCTTGCAATTACTGATCTTAATATGAGCATCGTCTGATTACGCTCTCATCTTGAAGTATCCCTTGAAAGCCTTGCACAGCTCGTTAGTGCGTCAAAACAAACATGCTTGTTTGTGTAACCAGTGTAGTTTTAACCCTGCTGCTTTTAGTACTATTATCATAGCAGTCCGCCTGTTTTATCGTTTTTAGTTTTTTTTTTCTCTCGACGTTAAGATCCGCTCCTCCGCTTTCAGATACGTTGCGAGTACAAATAGTTCCGTGGATACGTTGATTTGTAAGACATGCGTCATCTCCCGTCTCCTGCGTCAGTGGTCCCCAACCTTTTTGTCACCACGGACTGGTTCATATATGTCCACAACTTTGGCGGACCGGCATCCCAGTGGGTTGGGGTTGGGGGGTTTGCTTGGCTGTTCGTCGGCTGATTAATAAAAGGCTACGACAACAAACGCAAGTCCACTACCATAACAAGGGTAACAAAACGCGACTGAGATAATTATGTGTCAATGTGTCCGTCGTAAACAGAGAGAATCTGGTCACTTTTCAAAATAAATTATTTTTAAGCCTCGGCTAATCAATTATCCGGAAGTACAGTACGTTTTTTTATTCTTTTAACTGAGGTGCCCGCGGCCCGGTACAGGTCCGCGGCCCGGTGGTTGGGGACCACTGTCCTGCGTCACTCTCCTCTATGACACAGCGCTTCCCCCTCCACAAATGAAAATCTGCTAGCTACCGTAATGTATGTGGAATCGATGCAAAGCTCCACTTCTCCGAAACCGTTGGAATTACTTTGCTAGCACAAATAGTTCCGGAGTTACGATACTTTGAAGTTACTCCCCTCTATGATGTGGGACTTGCCCCTCCTCCACACGTCACAATCTGCTAACTACCATAAGTATGTATGGGGTAGAGATGGGACAATGAAGCCTTGTGAAGCTTTTGAGGCTTTCGGCTGATTGATTTGGAAAAAGAGTCGACGTTTCAAAGCCCCATAAGATAGATCGTACCGGGGACATCTGGTGGTCAGCTGGAGTCATAGCAGCTATAATCTTCAAAGTGATTCGCCTGATTGATTTATGTTCCAACATAACACCAGTACATTCAGTCTTACATTTGTGTCTGTTTAATGATCATCAGGTACACATGGAAGTGTTGCAATATTTTGACACTGTACCAGTACTTTGGTTCAATGTGATGTCCTTTTACTCATTCGATTTTTATAAACATAATTTGGATATGACACAAGTGCGCTGTGAAGCCAGATGACAAGTATTTCAACATCAGTCTTTAGGTGATGTGACTGAGGGTCTTGGAGAAGCGCTTATAGCAACTCGGTGGAAAATACTTGGGTCAATTCTGTATCTTCTACACACGATTTAAAAATAATGCATAGTTGGAAACTTTAAATGCATCATTATGGGAGTACTTTTGTTGGAAACATACTGAATAACTAACTTTTCCAGGTGAACATAAAGTGAAGCAAATGTCTACATGAGGGAATTGTGCGCCTGACACCGCGCCAAAAGGTTTGAATCAGTTACGTAATTTCCGGTATCTCATTAGCGCGCATAAAGCCGCATACGCCATCAGCACGTGATCACGGAGGTTTCATCGGGGCTTTTGATACATTGTTTCGAGCAGTCTGTCTCACTCGGCTGACACATGCTCCGGAGTCTCAGTGTCAAACGTCCCATCTCTAGTATGGGGTATTCACGTAAAGTGCCGCTTCTCTGCTTTCAGAAGCTGTTGGAATTACGTTGCTAGCGCTAACGGTTCAGGATTTACTGTGATTTGAAAAACAAGTGTTTTCCTGTCGCCACCGACAGCTTCGGATTTGAAGGGTTAAGGGTTATAACTAAAACTAAACAAAAATTCTTGTCAAAATTAACACTGGTTGGTGTAATGCTAACAGCTAGCTCCTAGCCAGTAGCCACTTAGTCGCAGACTTCTACTGTATCATATAATGACTGTAATTAATTAGCGATTCCTTAGCATCTTAAATTAGCTATTGAATATGAGCGTTGTGTTGAAGTTGTTCACAATTTTAATGTCAACCAATACTGCAATAAAGAAATCCTAAACGTCTAAAAGACAAGTCAAACTATCCATCACGTCACGAGGTGGGCCAACTTCAAAGCAAGTCTACTAAGGCTATTTGCATTGCCGTCAATGTACTGTATTATTTGGCAAACTTTATTTTGAAGTTAGCCTTAGCGTAGGCGGCGAGTTACATTGAGCATGCATGTGTCAGCTTCCTTGACACGTCTGAATGATGTCTAGACAAGAAGCATAAAAAAAATCTTGTATTGTGGCAGTAGTAAGGAGCATACACGACTGACTGGTAAACACGTCTTTATTTAACACTGCCAACAACAGAATGGCGAATATCGCGCCAACAAACATTTCAATCAACACGCCCCCAGCTGTATGCCTGCTGGGTGAGAGGCATGGTCCTAAAGTCCACCACACAGGCCCCCCCCGAACACCCAGAAGAGCACTCAAACAGAAAACCTCACAGGGGGCTTCACCAGCCTACCACATCGACTACGCAGTCCATCTCCCAGCGGAGCAGGTGAAACCTGTTGAGCAGGGGGGACAGTCGAAAAGGCAGCAGGAGAACACTCAACATCATCGTGCGGAAACGAGGCTGGGGGCTTCGGAGGACGACCACGGCGAGGGACCCGAGCAGGCAACGGCACCTCGCCTACAACCAAATGAGCTGGTTTGAGCCTATCCAACGAAACCGACTCCCTACGCCCACCCATATCAAGCACAAAATATTTAACCCCATGCTCAAGCACCCGAAACGGGCCGTCATACGGTGGCATGAGGGGCGACCGGTGGGCATCGTGGCGCACAAAAACAAAACGGGCAGACATGAGTGTCGACGGTACAAAAACCTTAGGAACACAGTGGTGAACCGGTGCAGGAGTCAAGGGCATTCCCGATAGAAAGGGCCGCGCGTCGGAACCTTCGGGCAGAAATTCACCCGGGACGCGAAGAGGCTGACCGAACACCAACTCGGCCGGGGCCGAACGCAACCCGAACGCAACCCGAGCAAAACCCAAGGAAGACGATCGACCCAGTTACCGTCGGAAAGCGCAGCCCGCAGCGCGGCTTTAAGCGACCGGTGAAAACGTTCACACAACCCGTTAGCCTGTGGGTGGTAGGCAGTAGTGCGGTGTACCCGCACACCCAAGGACTCCACTAAGGCAGACCAAAGTGCAGACACAAACTGGGGCCCCCTATCCGAGGTGATATCAGACGGCGTGCCAAAACGCACGACCCACGACGACAGGAACGTGCGAGCTACGTCCACCGAAGTTGTGGAGGACAGGGGAACAGCTTCCGGCCACCTTGTGGTCCGATCCACCATAGTGAGCAGATGCGTAAAACCCTGCGACGGAGGGAGGGGGCCTACCAGATCAACGTGCACGTGGTCGAAACGCCTAGCAGGAATCGGAAAAGGTTCGAGGTCCGCCCTGGTGTGCCGGTGAACTTTGGCACGCTGACAAGCCACGCACGCCGCCGCCCACTCCCTGACATCCCTACGCAGTCCAGGCCAGACAAACTTGGCACCAACCAGCTTGACCGACGCCCGGACGCCAGGGTGTGAGAGGGAGTGGATAGAGTCAAGGGCGGCCTGTGGACATATCGCAGAGGAGAGCGGGATCGCCTTCGCGCATCACCACCTCTTCCAGTCTAAGAGCCGTACCTGCCTCCCTGAGGTTGCGGATGTCAGGGTCGTCGGACTGTTCCGCAGCCATCTCGGAAAAATTAACCCCGAGCAGGACCGGACACACAATCGCGCGCGATAAACAATCAGCCACAGGGTTACACTTACCGGCCACATGCCGAACGTCTGTCGTGAATTCGGAAATGGCCGCTAAGTGGCGCTGCTGGCGGGCCGACCACGGTTCAGTAACCTTTGACATCGCAAACGTAAGCGGCCTATGATCCACATAAGCCGTGAAACGGCGCCCTTCAAGGAGGAAACGAAAATGTCGCGTTGCGAGATACAGCGCCAGCAACTCCCTGTCAAAAACGCTATACTTGCGTTCGTTATCCCGCAACTTACGACTGAAAAACACAAGGGGCTGCCACACATTCGCCACGAGTTGCTCAACCACTCCCCCTACAGCTATATCGGACGCATCTGTAGTCAAGGCCACCTGCGCAGTGGAGATCGGATGGACGAGGAGGGCCGCGCTCGCGAGGGCGTCCTTCGCTTGCTGAAACGCCTGTGCTCGTTGCGGAGACCACTCGAGGGGGTCTTTAGTCTTCTTGTTCCCCAAGGCCCTGTAAAGAGGCTGCAGGAGGTGGGCTGCACGCGGAAGAAAGCGGTTATAAAAATTAACCATGCCCAAGAACTCCTGCAGCGCCTTAACCGAGGCTGGGCGGGGGAAATCAATCACTGCCTGTACCTTGGCAGGCAAAGGAACTGCACCCTGCGCCGATATACAGTGTCCCAAAAAATCAATCTCAGTATGACCGAATTGACATTTAGCCGGATTGACGATTAGGCCATGCGAATCGAGGCGCTTGAAAACCTGCGTTAAGTGCGACAGATGTACCTCCGGTGAAGGACTGGTCACTAAAATGTCATCAAGATAGACGAACACGAAGTCGAGCTCGCGCAAAACACAGTCCATCAATCTCTGGAAAGTCTGTGCTGCCCCTTTAAGGCCAAAAGGCATGCGCAGGAATTCGAAAAGCCCAAACGGGGTTATCACTGCCGTTTTGGGCACGTCTAACGGCTGCACAGGCACTTGGTGATAGCCACGGACCTTAGAAAAAATCGTGGTGCCAGCCAGACGCGCAGAAAAATCCTGAATGTGTGGAATGGGGTAACGGTCATGAGTAGTATTACTGTTTAGCCGACGAAAATCACCGCAAGGCCGCCAAGAACCATCGCTTTTAGGCACCATGTGTAAGGGCGAAGCCCACGGGCTGTTAGAACGCCTGACAATCCCCAAACGCTCCATTGTAGCAAACTCCTCCCTCGCAATTGCCAATTTGGCCGCGTCAAGTCGGCGCGCGCGGGCAAAAACTGGCGGGCCAACGGTGGGGATGAAATGCTCCACCCCGTGCTTAGTATCGGCGGTGGAAAAGGCGGGAGTTGTCAACGACGGAAAATCGGACAGCAAACGCTGATAAACGTCGCCCGATGCCAAAAAATTTGCATGTGCTAATGGTCCGAGTCCCCCAGCCTCACATGGGAAAGTGGCGAAAGAAACAGCGTCAATCAAACGGCGGTTAGCAACATCAACAAGCAGTCCATTCGCACACAGAAAATCCGCGCCAATAATTGGAACCGTGATCGAAGCAACAATAAAGTTCCACTGAAACTCACGTCCATGGAAGCACACAGTCACCAGCCTGGAACCAAAACTGATGATGGGTGAGCCGTTAGCTGCACACAGGGACGGTCCACTGCCACTGGCCGCCTTGTTCGCGGCGGTCAGTGTAAGCAGGCTAACTTGCGACCCGCAGTCCACCAGGAAACGTCTCCCTGATGACGAGTCCGTGATAAAGAGCAGCTCACTTTCATTACCGGCGCCCACAGCCGCTATGGAACGCCGGCGTTGGAGTTTCCCGGAGCCTCGAAGGTGCAGGGAGGAACACAACGCCTAGCCTTCACGCCAAACCGCTGGTGGAAGAAACAGAGGGGCTTGTCGCGCCGCTTCCGTGTCGCCACTCCGGCCACCACCATCGGGCCCTCGTCCGGCGTCTCCTCCAGGAGGTGATCGGCTGCCACACTTTGCACGACGAGTCGTCTCGTAGCCAGCAACACTCGATCCGCTTCTTCGGCCAAGGCCCGATAATCGCGGGACGCCAGGCAAGCGGAGTTAGCCAACACCGCGCGTACCGTAAGCGGTAGCTGTCGGAGGAAAATGTGCGGGAAAATGAATCCGCCTTCATCCGAGCCTAACAACGACAGCATCTTGTCCATGAGGGCCACTGCTGTGCCATCGCCCAACCCGGGCAGAGAAAGGAGTCCGTCTGCTCTCTCCGAGTCCGACAAACTGAACCTCCTAAGCAGAAGTTGCTTGAGCGCGGTGTATTTCCCGCTCTGCGGAGGCGCGCGCAATAGCTGCATAGCACGACGTGTAGTCAGTTGGTCGAGGGCCGCCACGACCATGTAATACCTTGGCTCATCAGCGATGATTCCTCGCAAGTGGAAAAGCGCTTCAACATGCTGAAACCACGAGGCCGGGTCGCTCTGCCAGAACTCCGGCAGCCTCGCGGTAGCGGCGATGGCTGCAAATTGCGGGAGTTGGGGCGACATGGCCGAGGAGGACACCTCTTCCTTCACTTCTCGAAACATCTTCTCACGTCAGGGTCACCAATGTGGCAGTAGTAAGGAGCATACACGACTGACTAGTAAACACGTCTTTATTTAACACTGCCAACAACAGAATGGCGAATATCGCGCCAACAAACATTTCAATCAACACGCCCCCTGCTGTATGCCTGCTGGGTGAGAGGCATGGTCCTAAAGTCCACCACAGAATCATTAATTTGAGGATTAATTTCACCACAAGTTGCCAAAATGTTCCCATACATGCGACTTACGTGATCCACAGGGCTTAAAGTAAAAAAAAATCCTGAGCCGGAACTTTTTCCGAGGAGTGGTGGTGCAGTGTCCAACGTGCCGATTCGTTGTTCGACCAACATCAAGCCATTAATTACTATTCGATTCGTCGCCGTGGATGGACTGGGCATTTGTGAAACTCATGAAATTCCCGATGGCCAGTCCTCTCCAAGTGTCAGGTCATCTCTTTCATTATCCATTTATATGATGTATAGTACAGTATAATTGCAGTCCCCTCTCGTGCTGCAGATATCGAATATTTGGGTATTGAAATATCCTATGGAAAATTCTATTGAATAATCAGGTATTTGGATAAAAATATTTTCGCAAGGTGAAAGAACAATTATGAGTACAGAAGACATTAAAAATATATTTCCACTTACTAATAATGATCGACCAACTGTAATTTCTAGATAATCAAATTTTTTTTTTAACTTAAATTTAAATTGTGCTTAACAGCACATTATTTTCCTTTCTAGAAAGTTTGGTAGATTTTCGACAAATCTCTCCCCATGGATTTTGGAATGACGTTCCGTTAAATATGAGGCAACCTCCCTCTCTACCCACTCTTAAAACACATCTTTGTTCTTTGGCGTTTGACTCGGCATGAGACTCATCATTGTTTCAATGTTTTATGTAGCCTGCTGTATTTTGTGTTATTAATTTATTTTTATTTACTTACCTACTTGTGTTATTTTATTTTATTGACTTATTCATTTACCCACTTAAGATAATTCATTTATTTGGTATGATTTTTGTTTTGTCTTTATTCCATGAAGTAGTCCGATGACTCTAGCTGCAGCACGCTAACACTATAGACGCCCTAAACACTGGCAACAAGCACCGTGCAATACAATGTCAGCGTAATTAAATCTTCTTTTTCTTTTAGTGCCCTTAATTGGTGATCGAACGTGATTTCTGTACAAAGTTGTTTTGTTGATTGGTCGCAATTGTTTACGCCGGCAATAAGAACGGCAAACATGTTCCCCGGGAAGAGTTAAGTCATCCGTTGCGCCGCGGCCCACAACTGGCAAAACGCTTCCGGGAACTTCAAAATAAAAGCGTTCATTGGCATTGCACTGCACATATTACATGGTATGGGGAGGTTTTTTTTAAGTTGGCCTTCTCTCCGCATTGGCGGTGTTTTGCCAGATGTGTCAAATATGTCAAATGTTTACTTCTCTGGATTTGTCATTGCGCTAGTGGCTCTTACGCCGGAAATCCGGCACCGTGCCGGAGTACTTTAAGCCTTGGATCCACAAGGGCTTTCAACTTCCTCTGCTGCTATTATAGTGAATGTGGACTAATCCTGTTGCTCTCGTGTGAATGCGCACTTTGGGTTTTTCCCCCAACAACCATGTGAATGCGCACTTTGGGTTTTTCCCCCAACAACCAATCAGTGGATCCTGAGCGATCCAAACCGTGGGGCTTAATCCGAACCAACCACAGATCAATGATGATCCGTTTCACCACTAATATAAACATCTCAATCAGAATGGAATTTCAATTGGATTCACGGGGCTGGGTTCCTTTTTGCCAATCCGAACGAGCATTAAATAAAAAGTTCAGTCGGAATGGCCAGCCTGCGTCCAGTATGCGCAAGCTCTGTCTTGACGGAAAATGGTGGCGTCTTGCTAAGAGCTCGTCTGTGAAGGGAGAACTTGTTTTAATTTACTTGGAACTTGTTTTTATCAAGATGTTGCTTCAATAGAAATGTTAAAACTATCACAACTAATCAAGATGTTTCTTCAATAGAAATGTTTAAACTATCACAAGTAATGTGCTAAATGACGAATGAACTTATTTGATAAATCACGGTAAGAATCCATAGTAATAGTAGTAATCCATCTTTTTTCACAACCATGTTAGCAGGGATAGAGTGAAGTTTTCTATAATGGTTCTCAGACTATGACCAATGCACGTAAATTGACTGCAGCCTATCATGGGAGGCATGACTATAGACCTATACTGTAGATTGGATAGTCACGTGAAAGCCTGATGGAAGACGTTCTGTGGTGGACGATCCCTAATCAACCCTGATCCCTGATATTGTCCATTATCTGATAAAACCAGTATGAGGGAAACCATAAAAAGACTGTGAAGCATATGAATATACATCAGAAATCGCTGATGTTTTCATTTTCTTTGCTTCTGGTTTCTTTGAATCTGTATTCAGTGAGGTTGGCATCTCTACAAGATCTAGATGTCATCATCCATTTCCAAATCATCGTCGAGGAAGAGCAGTTGTAAATTGTCCCGCATCACCGCGTATTGAGTAACATTGTGAAATCCGGACATCACACAGCAAGTCAAAGCATTTCGTGAAATCTTCATGGCGCTGGCTGGAGCCCATAGACCGGTGGTGAGGTCGTAGTACTCCACGTGGTTGGTGGTGGAGGCGCCGCTATAACCACCAGCTACAAAGAGACGATCCTCCACCACTTCAATACCAAAGTTGCTTCGAGGACACTGCATGGAGGGCAACAAGATCCAATTGTTGGTTTGTGGATTGTAGGCCTCGACGCTAGCCAGGCGATCGTCACCATCGTATCCGCCGACCTTCACAAGGGAAAGGCAAGAATGAAAATAAAAAGGAGCAGCAAAGGTTTGTAAAGCTACACTTACTGCGTAAACGTGGTCTGCATAACCGATGACTCCTATGCCACTACGACGGCTATTCATGGGGGCTATCACTGTCCATTCATTGGTCTCTGGGCTGTAATATTCTGCTGTTTGCAAGAACTCATTTCCGTTAAAACCTCCGCAAATGTATACCTGGAACCAAAGGGGAGATTATAGGTGAATTAAAGCAGGGGCCAAAGGTGTGGACTCGAGTCGTGTGACTTGGACTCGAGTCAGACTCGAGTCATGAATTTGACGACTTTAGACCCGACTTGACAAAATGTTAAAAGACTTGCAACTCGACTTGGACTTTACCAACAATGACTTGTGACTTCAGTGCCGTCATTCAGTAATGTCAGGGAAACCGCAAAGGCGCAAACACACGCCGCCTACGCTAAGGCAAACTTCAAAATAAAGCTGACCAAATAATACATTGACACCAATGCAACAGCCTTGGCGGATTTTACTTTGAAGTCTGCCTGCATGGTGGCGTGAACTCCAGCTTGACTACCTGTCTTTGACATTTTGGCTTGCAAGATAAATAATTATTTTATACATGGACCATGTATAAAATAATTATGTATCTTCCCTTACATTGCACTTAAAATTGTGTTCCTAAATCCTAATGGCCATATTAGACATTTTGAGTTTATATATATATATATATTTTAAAATTTAATGGGCAAAAGCATTTTTATAAAGTAAATTAAGACAAAGTTCTATTCATCTGATTTCATTTTTTTTTTTTTCAAATTTATTTTTAAAACAATCTGACACGTGACTTTTTGAGTCCGTTGCATCACTAGTTGTTTGGGTACAAAAACTATGAGGTGGTCAACAAAAAATGAATTGCAGTATGTCAAAGATTAGATCACTGACGGAGAGGCAACAACTTCAAACTTCGTTCAACATCTAAAGCTGCACAAAGAACGGTAAGTAAGCTAATGTCAGTTCTTTAGCGGATAATTATTGTTGCTAGCTGTGCAGTTAATGAGACTGTAAACTCACTGGTAACACATTGCAAACACGGCAATCTGTTGCACCACTCTAGTTTCACTACCCGAGTCCCTGACTCCTACTTTGATGGTCACCTGAAATAATATAATCTACGATGTTGTTAAAATGACTCGAAAGGACTTGAAACTCAAAGTCTAGGACTTATGAATCGCTTGAGACTTGTCAGCCTTGACTCGGGACTTGTCAGGTTTAACTTGGGACTTGACAGGGCAAAGACTTGAGACTTACTTGTGACTTGCAAAACAATGACTTACTCCCACCTCTGGCAGGGGCTATCAAACTTTTTTAGTTCACAGATCTTTACAGGGATTTTCCCCCTAAGAACCCCAAAATTCTATTTGTTGTTTTTGTCCTCAGGCCAAGGCCATTAACAATAAAAATTTAAATTAAAATAAAAATGCTTTCTCATCATCTTGTGGCATCTTGGTGCCAAAGAAATTAGCGGGCGGTTCACCTTAGTGAATTTTAGGTTTTGAAATTTCACCTGAAATATCCCCAACTCTTTTTAATATTTGTATTACAATATCGTTGTTTTGAAATGATACGACATAGTTTATCTCAAATCATTTTGCGGACACAGAATCTATGACTAACTGATCCCAGTTTGAGAACAAACAAACATTGCTAATCTCTATTTACCTTGTCATTGAGGGTTGTGCAGCTGGCATTGCTCCTGTGTTCGTGCATGCTGGCGACAAGACTCCACTGGTTTGTCTCAGGTGTGTAGCACTCCGCCGTCTTAAGCCGTACGCGTCCGTCGTAACCTCCTAATGCATAGATGCAGCTCTTTAGTACCGCCACGCTCACATAGCATCGACGAGAGTGCATGGGTGCCACTTCCTGCCAGGTGCGCGTTTTGAGGTCAAAGCGGCTGACAGTGTTATAGTGTTCTGCTCCATCAAATCCTCCGACGCAGTAGATGGAGTCGTTGAGAAAGACGGCGCCACAGTACGCTCGGGGCTGCTGCATGTGGTCCACCAGGTAGTCCCAACAGTCAGCTTGTATGTCGTACGCCTCGATAAGGTGCGTTGGATTGGAGTCGCTCCAACCACCGATCGCCAAAAGGATGGTGGAAGACAGGCGAGGGCGGGCCACCCGGTTGCAGTATCCCGACATGGAGTTAGCTTTCATGTGACGTACAATTGTGAGAGCAAAGCTAACCATACCCAGGCATTTTGCACTGCTCTGCACAAGTTGATTAGACAGCACGTTGTTGATGATGAACTCCTCACTGGCCTGAGCTAGACGGACCTACACAGTGGCAGGAAGAGGACATGTGAACTCCAGCCATTTGTAGCCCACTGGCCAATAACATACGAGTATTTAACTATTGATGTAATGGGACAGCTGTGCTAAAGCGCCTCTTTTGTTTAAGGGGTCGAAAGACCAGATGTGGTTATTGACTTACTTTAGCCAGGAGCACCGGCATGTTTTTGCCTCGCTCCTCAGGAGCATGTGCGATCCAGTGAAGTATGGCCTCATAAACCGTATTCTCCTTTACCATCAGGTCATCTCTGTCCAGGAGGTCGCAGAAGTCCTGCATAGAGAGTTGCCGCAACTCGTATGACCTCGCGACAGCCTCAAAGTGGTAAAGGATGTACTGGTAGGCATTGAGCTGCAGTTCCGGGGCGTGGCAGTTTTTGGTGAACTGCCAGATGTCAATGCAGTTCTCTGGGCACAGCTGCTCTGTTAGAAATGCACAGCAGGTCGCAATGATGCCTGTTATATTGAACTTATTGGCTGCTATTAACAAGTCTTTGACATTCTCCTCCGACACAGACAATAAGCCAGTGTATGCAAAGTCAATGAGAAGTTGCATTACGGGTGGCGTCAGACCCTGTATGACATAGACCTTCTGGTCTGGGGTTGACCAATGCTGGAAAAGTTCTCTAAATATCAGAAACAGAGGTTATATTCAACATGTTTTCAATTTTGGACTTTCTCTGACCGTAGATGAACTCACAAAAAGTACAGGCTGCTGTTGCAAAGAATTATCTTGTGGATGTGAAACTCAACTTTGTCAACTACGATGACAGCATCGATAAGTTCCCTTGTCAGACGTAGTTCATTGTACACAGAGCCAGACCTACAACATGCAGTACAAAATGCAGCATTGCTACTCATCTTGAATGTGTTGCCATTTCTTATAACAGCTTTGGCTTCCGTTCAGTCCCAGCAGGAGTCGAACAGGAATTGCGCCATAACATCACGGTGGCGTTCTGTGTCAAAAGCCACCGTCGACATCAGCAGTGACATCATCCACATCATTAAAGCGCCAGTACTTTAATTGTAAAGAGCACGGCCTTTCTAAACCAAGACCGCAACAGATCGGATTTCTGCCGATGGTAAAATGCAGATTCATGAGTAATGAGTATTAAAGTTTTCCAGGCAGATTTATTAATCTGTAATATAACCAATGGTTAAAAGTGAGTTTATAATTCTGGTGGCAGCCACTTATACAAAATCCCAAGTAGTACACCTGGTAAATTCAAATTGAGTGGGACAAGCAGGAGCTTTTCAACCGGGTCTGTCTGCACACTGACAGACTTTGAAGACTTGGAAAGAACCACCAACACATACACACAAAAAGTTACATGTATACTGTCTGTATTATGAAATCAGAAACAAGATGTATTGCAAAGTTTATGAACAGTATTGAACATGTCCAATCTAATTTACAGTAAAAAAAATAAAGTTTCATTTTGAGTGCTTGGGTTTTATCAATAGAAGTTTAATGGCACAATTTAAAGTTTACATTTCTTAGCTGTATCGGGTCAAACGATATCAACAGCATAGTCATCACAAAATGGAGCAATCTGCTCAGTTTGTTTCATTGCATATTGTTGGAATTTATTGCTATATTAATATAAATTTAAGTTAATAATCTGACTCCAATTTGTGACCTTACCAAACTATCACCCATCCAACAATAGCATGCTCGTTCTGCAATAGAAAGGTATCAGGAAGCCGGCATTTTCACACACGAGTGGATTTATTCCTAACACTCAAATCTAATACATCACAGCTGGGGTCCCGGGTCCCTACCCATACAATTCTATACGTCTCTGTCTCAAGCAGCCAACGTAGTAGTCTCATCCGAGTTGCCCCAGTGAATAGTTATACTACACAATATTTAAATGACACAGAAACAAAGGCATCCTGGCATTTTTCTATTGGCTATGTGTTTTCTGCAGTTTAACTTTAGCTTGCTTTTCATTGGCCGATCTTCATCCGCAGCGTCACTGGGTGGCTTCTCCTGTTTTGTACTTTTCCGCCACGGTCTCAAACAAATGTGGTTTATAACATACTTTGATCTTATCACGGTTCTGCATCTCCCCCTGCAATTAGCATCCTTTGTTGGCAACATTCCATTCCTAACACGGCCACGTCCATCACACACATCCTGTATTTCACCCCCACGCACACAAACTCTTATATTCCTTTAATATTCATAAAGAAGGAACACCTTTTAGCCTTGTGATGTGTGAAGGCAGACACTTTACTTCAAAGAACTTTCTTTTGAACCGGCAGAAAGATGCAGTTGGCATCAGCATCATTCACGATGAATGTAACCAGAGGCAAATTCAGGTCCAGAAAGTGAAAATCCTGCCAGTTTTTTCTTTAGCTACAGGTGCTTCTGCTTAGGGAGCTCGTTTACCTACCGGTTGAGTAGAAGCAACTGTGGCTAAAGCCAAACTGTGATAGGGTTTTTACATTCTGGACCTGGATTTGACACCTCTGTACGACACTTCTTAGTTTCTAATTTCACTAGTTTCACTTACTAATCCAAAAAGCTTTAGCCCCAGGTGCTTCTCAACCATCAGCTCCCCAAGAGCTTGTTAATCTTCAAGTTGGATAGAAGCATGTGTGGCTAAAGCCCGCACTGGCATGGTTTTTACTTTCTGGGCCTCGATTTGCCACCTGTCAAAACTTGTCAAAAATGAGTTAGTGAACATCTTCCTGGTGCCGGCTTACACGTCGCTTCTCTCTTTTGCTAATGCTATTCTTTCTGTAACATGCGTAGTTTGCTTTCAAGCTTGGAATGAAAAAGAACAAAATAAAATGGATTAGTAACATGCAGTGGCATTAATTTTAGTTCATTTGTGAATGAAAAACTTGATCGCTCAAGAACCTGTTAACTAAAGTTACTCGTGTGTTCAATGTGTAATTGTTGATTTAGCAAAATTCAAAATAAAATGTACTTGTGAATGAAGATGAAAGTACGACTGCAAACTGTCTCTACCTCAACTAGGTATGTAGATTTGGGGTGTCCTCGTATCTTGTCCTTTCATTTGGACCATTTTGTGTACTAAATCTAAATCTTTCCAGCACACTGAGTTTGAACGAGATCTTCGCAATGAGTACGAGATCTCTTTCATCTCGTGTCAACGCTGCCATTTCTATTAGTCTTTGCAACAAGTTCACGTGAAAATTCCTTTATATACGATGCCACGTGCAGTGCATTCGCACAGATTATCAATGCTTTCAAGCTATGCAATTGTCTTTATCCACAACATTGACTGTCGCCTTGGCTTTTTCAATGTCACCTAAATCATCCTAATTGTTATCATCAAACCCTTTATCATCTTTGGGGTCCAGCGACAGTTTCATTGTTTTCGTTTTCTTCCCCTTGGCCTATGTTCTCGTCAACAGCACCAATTTCTGGCAAAACCACATCATCATTGTCCCAATCTAGAATTACAGATTCATCATGAGAATCTGCGAGAATGGTTGCCCAGCATCCAATGTATGTCATCATGTGTAGTAGCACCACTCAGAATCAGTGTACTCAGTCATCACATTCGGTGCATAATCTTTTTGGCCCAGTTTTCACTCTTACAGGCCATAATGAGTTGCAGCCAATGGTCTAACAACTGATCTTATGTTGAAATTCAGAAACAAATTAGATATTGTTAGAAGACCATCTTTGTCTTCCGCGTGTTCGTTTTCTTTCGGGTAGAGAGAATGTTGATTTTCTGAATATAGACTGGAGATCGGTGAGCAGGTCCTTCGAAGGATTTATCTTTACAGAATATTCCGGACACAAGCAAGTTTACAGAAAAATGGCTGCATTCTTCTCGCAAGTGTGTAGTTACAGCGGACTCACAACATTAACATCTTATACTCTCTTAAAGGGGCGGTACCCCAAAACCCCACCCATACAGCCCACCTGGATTTCACCGGACATGAGATATGACTTTAAACACATCATTGATTACAGACACTTCAACCACAGACAATCGGCCATTGTTGTGGAAATTGATGAGATCCCAGTCATGACGATAAGACTTTAAAAACATCATTGATTACAGACACTTGGCAGAGATTGCGACATCACTCACAAAGACACATCCACAGATTAAAATTCTACTGAGGAAATAAATAAATTATAACAGTTATGACTAAATCTGGGCAGAAGACCCTCTTCAATATCAACCATAATTTAGCAAATTTTCATCTTTGAAATAAGACTGCTTATTTCCCACAATGCACGTTTCCCACAATGCAGCAAGCAACAGCGGATAATTGCTTTCATTTTTATTTTCATGGGATAATACAGTAGTTGCAAAGGTGTTTTTTCAATGCATTAGTAAGAAAAGCACATCAGCTACAACTTGGAAGTGATCTTTATTTTTCTGATATTTGAATCTGAAGAGTTTTTTTTTTATTATTTACAGTCAATGCATTCTTGGCTCAAGATCAAAACACGGCAGTGCAATTTACGATCGATACTGTGCTAAAGGGTCATATTGTGGTGTTTTTGGCTTTCACTGCTATGTGCTTTTAATGCATCAGGAACTCCAGCTTGTGTTTACCATTTACCATGCGGTTAGTTGTTTTAGTGTCTGCTTCATGCTCCTTGCAAGTGTTCATATTGTATTTGTGTTTGGCTCTTTGTCCCGTACAATTAACAGCTGAAAGTGCACAAGCCACTGTGGCTTTCATTCTTTTCTCACTTTAAACTCTGAAGTTTGGGCACTTGTAACTAAAAGCATCACAGTAGCTTATTGACTCCCTGGAACTTTTCAGCATAATAACCCTTGGTCTGGTTTAGTCCACAATCTCCAGCATTTCTTCTCCCAAGTTTAGCAAAGGGAGATCGTTCCTGAGCATAGCATATTGGGTTATGTTGTGAAGTCCAGACATCACACAGCAAGTCAAACCACTTCGAGAGACCCCCATGTCACTGGCTGGAGACCACAGACCGGTGGTGAGGTCGTAGAACTCCACCAGTTTGGTTGGGGAGACGCCGTTGTAACCCCCGACAACAATGAGGCGATCATCAACAACTTCGATGCCAAAGTTGCTTCTGGGGGATTCCATGGGAGGCAGCATGATCCAGTTGTTGGTCAGGGAGTTGTAGGCCTCAACACTCGCAAGACGGATGTCACCATCATAACCTCCAACCTTCAAGAGCACAATTAAGAGGGTGAATAGATTTTCAACACCAAAGCCACCAATCAAGTGTGTTTTGTAGTTATAGTGAACACCAGCCAATTGCGCGCCTCTTTGCATTTGTGGTTGTTGCTTTTTCTATATCACTTTAAGATGCTTCATGTTGGCACCAAAGCCCTGGCTAATAGAAATGTCATAAGTGGTGTAAAGGAAGTCTGCTGGCGACATCTTGGCTGATATACTAGCATCAATTCGTATGTCAGGGAGGAGCTAAATTTAGGCTGGGTTGTTGGTGCACTTTCCGGTGCATTTTCAAATAATCTGCAGACTATTTATTTGATGTGTATTGTGAGATGAATTTGAAATGTTTAAGTGTTGTGGGCAGGGCTGTAAATTAACACCGGCCAACCCGCCAAATGCGGGTTAAAATTCATTTTGGCGTGTGATCCTAAAAATTTATTAGCCAATTTGGCTGACGCATTTGCCAAATTGGCTAGTAAATTTTTGGGACCACTAATTTTAACCCGCATTTGGCGGGTTGGCCGGTGTTAATTTAAAGACCTGGTTGTGAGCTCATAATCTGTTCTAAACCTTGAAAATTTTGAAAAATTTTAAGGGTGTGTCTATTACTAGCATCTTTTTGCTTTTCGCGGCAGGGTTTACTGTATCATGCTATGCTACTTACTGCATAAACATGGTCAGCAAAGCCAATGACTCCGTTGCCGCTACGACGGCTGCTCATGGGGGGCATCACTGTCCACTCATCGGTCTCTGGGCTGTAATATTCTGCTGTTTGCAAGAACTCATTTCCATTAAAACCGCCACAAATGTACACCTGGAACCACATGAAGGTGACTAGCCGATTAAAGCAAGGTCAGCAAAATACAAATGTACCTTCCTGAGCTCAGCTACCTTGTCATTGAGAGTTGTGCAGCTTGCATCACTCCTCAGTTCGTGCATGCTGGCGATAAGAGTCCACTGATTGGTCTCAGGAGTGTAGTACTCCGCTGACTTTAGTCTCACACGTCCGTCGTGGCCTCCGATTGCATAGATGCACCCATTAAGGACTGTAACGCTCACATAGCATCGGCGGAAGTGCATGGGCGCCACTTCTCGCCAGGTGCGCGTGTTCAGATCAAAGCGGCTAACGGTGTTGTAGTGTTCCGCCCCGTCGAAACCTCCCAGACAGTAGATGGAGTCATTGAGAAAAACGGCACCGCAGTAAGAACGGGGTTGATCCATGTCATCTACCAGATAGCCCCAGCAGTTGGTGTGCACGTCGTACGCCTCGATGCGATGTGCAGCATTTCGGCCGTTGCGACCTCCGATGGCCATCAGGATGGTGGAAGGCAGGCGAGGACGGGCGACCAAGTTACAGAATCCAGACATGGAGTTGGCGGTCATGAGACCTATAATTTTGATAGCGAAAACCACCACCTCCAGGCATTCGTTGCTGTTCTGCACCAGCTGATTGGTCAGGACATTGATGGTGATGAACTCCTGACTGGTTAGAGCCAGACGTACCTACATGTGATAAGAAGACACTAGTATATGTCATTCATTTGAGAATTTGGGGAAGTGTTCACCCAACTATTGTGCTGTTTTTGTTTTGTTTGATGAAACCAAGATGAGACCAAGATTTTTAGGAGTTGAGACTAAATTTAGACTAAAACTATAGCTGAGACAAAGTGAAGATCAAGATGTTGAGGGCTCGAGAAAGAAACAAACACCAAAGCAGGGTGAAAAGTCAAGGCCAAAACTTTTAGGGGTTGCAGTTGAACGAAACTAAGATAATAGCTGGTTGAGAAAAAAAAAGAAGACTAAGGGTACGTTCACACTGCAGGTCTTAATGCTCAATTTAAATTTTTTTGTGAAATACGATTTTTTTGAGTAAGCGTTCACATTACCTATCAATTGCGACCTCAATCTGTCTGCTGTGTGGATGTAATGCCTGCCCAAAGTGACCCGCATGCGCAGACGAATATACACCGTCACTCACAACTCTGTGTTTGTGGAAGTAAATACGTATGGTCCAGCATGTCAGGGCCACGGACTTATATGAGTCCATGGTCAGTGCTCATATTTTTACCATCTCATATCTACAGAGGAGTGATGCAGGACGAGGTAGTAATAATATTTTGTGAAAATGAGGGGAGCCTGTTCGAGTGCCTCCCATCTCATGGAGATCTCTTTTTTTTCCCTCCCTAACGATGACGTCATGTCATTGCCACAGGTAATAAATGAGCTGACTGCGTGGCTAAATTACTGATACCACCACAAATGTCATCTTTATACTTCATGTTTCAAGTGGGATTAAATTAAAGTCAAATACAAAGTCACAACTGTTACCCAAAACAACTTTGCTGATTCACGTACGTCTCCTGAGCCGTGCGGACCTCACGGATGCGTCAAGCATAAATCATGCTTAATCCCCCTGCCCGCATGGAGGGCATATTGGACTTTTGATGACACCAAGGTCGGATATATGCGACCTGGCTGTTCAGACTGCGGTCACATTGCAAAATTCGGATACGTATCCAATCTAGGACCACATATGAAATTGATCCAGGTCGGATATGAAAAAATCGTAATTGAGCCGTTCAGACTAACATAAAAAAAAAGTCAGATACGGGTCGCATTTGGGCAAAAAAATCTGATCTATTTACCTGCAGTGTGAACTTAGCCTAAGATATTAAGGAATTGAGAATGTGGAGACTCAAAACAAAACAGGTAGAGACAAATTAAGACCAAGATTTTGCATGGCTTGAGACCGAGTTGGGACTAAGACCAAAGTAGGTTCAAAGTAGTCAAGATGAAGACTTTAAGGGGTTGAGTTTGAGACAGGACTAAGACCAAATTCAAGTTGAGAGCAAAATCAGGTTAATGCTCATAGAAATCTACAAAAGATAAAATCGATTTTCAATTACATCCAGAAATGAATGCAGTTTATAGGTAAAGCCTTGCTGTATCTGAAATTTTAGTGTTGACTAGGTCTTGACTGGTCCCCCATGTCTGAGTCCATTAGGCCAAATTAAAATGTGATTGGGATGACACCATGAGTCATGCTTTATGACCAAGACGAACCTCATGTACTTACAACCCTAGTAAAGATCCGGTGTTCTTGTTCATTACAGGCCTCATACCATAACAAACAATTTATTCAGCATATTGAAACTACACCGCAGGTTCCCAACATGTCAAAGGGGTTGACTTACTTTTGCGAGTAGCAGAGCCACATTTTCTCCTCGTTCTTGAGGGGCATGTGCAATCCAGTGGAGTATGGCCTCGTAAACAGTGTTCTCCTTTTTCACAATCAGGTCATCCCGGTCCAGGATGTCACAGAAGTCCATGATGGAGAGTTTCCACAACTCATCCGACGTGGCGACTTCCTCAAAGTGGTATAGGATGTACTGATGGGCATTGTCCTCCAGCTCCGGAGCATAGAAGTTCTTTGTGAACTGCCAGATGCCAATGCAGTTCTCTGGGCAGAGCCTCTCTATTAGAAATGTGCAGCAGGATCGAACAATGCCAATGACGTTGAATTTATCGGCCGCTAGCAACAAGTCCTGTACGTTGTCCTCTGTCACAGACACGGAACTGGTGTACGCAAAGTCAATGAATGATTGCATTAACGGAGCAGTCAGACCATGTATGGTGTAGACCCTCTGGTCTGGGGAGGACCAACGTAGAAAGAGGGCTCTGAAAAGGAGAGAAAGAATATTTTTTAACTTTTCTTCCAGGGTAGATAGCAGAGGTGAGAGGAAGTCTCAAGTCGAGTCATGTTTTTTGCCAAGCAAGCCTTAATATTGTTGACTTCAGTCTGATCCGAGTCAAGTCATGTGACTCAAGTCCCACACTATTGGTAAATACTAATGTGACATTAGAGCAACTCACCCAAAGTACTGGCTGCAATTGCACAAGATGATCTTATGGATGTGAAACTCAACTTTATCGACCGTAATGACGGCATCGCTCAGTTGTTTTGTTAGGCGTAGTTGGTTGTACACGGAGCCAGACTTGTATGGCAATTGTCCATCATAACTCATCTTGAATTTGTTGCCATGTCTTCAACACTTTCGACTTCTGCTGAAGCCTCAGCGGGAGTCACGTAGTAAAGCATAGAAGGTTGTAGGTGGGGGGGAGTCCTCTGCGATTACATCATGGTAGCGTTCTATGTCAAAAGCCAGGTTGACCATCTGCGGTGACATCATCCACATCATCAAGGCCTCCGAGCTTTACATTTAAAGCAAACATCACTGGGTTCAACTATAAAAACTCCCAATAATATTGCATTTTGAATTCCATAATAACCACATCCTTTATTCGGTCGCACCCAAAAGATATTATTCCTAGCAAAAAAATGAGCTATGAGCATTAGAATTTGGGTTGCCAGAGTTGCCATAGATGTAGGTAAGGACAGGGTGTAAAGACCTGGAGTTGGATTAAGACATGTTAAAGCCAACCAATGTGGAATCTCTAGACCAGGGGTGGCCAAGTTTGGTCCTCGAGAGCCACTATCCAGCCCGTTTTCCATTTTTCTCTCCACTAAAACGCCTGATTCATGATCAGGATCGTTATCAGGCTTCTGCAAAGCGTGCTGATGAGCTCATCATTAAATTCAGTTGCGCTGAAGGAGGGAGACATGGAAAACAGGCAAGATAGGGGCTCTCGAGGACCGAACTTGGCCACCCCTGCTCTAGACTCTAAAACTAACCATTCTTAATATTACATTTCCAATACCATCTATACCTTGTCCTGTATCAGCCTTACTCATAAGATGATAGTCCCATCAAAAAGTTAGTTAAGAATGTCAGAATTTGTGTTGTCACTATTCACTAGCAACCCTGCCATTTGCAATTCACATTTGGCATCTATAGCCGTTGAAGAGGGTCTTCTGCCCAGATTTAGTCATAACTTTTAATTTATTTATTTCCTCAGTAGAACTTTTATCTTTGGATGTGTCTTTGTGAGTGATGTCGCAATTTCTGCCAAGTGTCTGTAATCAATGATGTTTTTAAAGTCTTATCGTCATGACTGAGACCTCATCTATTTCCACAACAATGGGCCATTGTCTGTGGTTGAAGTTTCTGTAATCAATGATGTTTTTAAAGTCTTATCTCATTGGTGGGGGCTTTGTGGTACCGCCCCTTCAAGATAGTATAAGAATGTTGTGAGTCCGCTGTAACTTCGCACTTGCGAGAGGCTGCCACCATTGCTGGGAGCTTGCTTGTGCCCGGAATATTCTGTAGACATAAAACCTTCGAAGGAACTGTTCACCGATCTCCAGCTTGTATTCGGATAGCCAACATTCTCACTACCCGAAAGAAAACGAACACGCAAAGAAAACGATTATTTTCTTCAACACCGTCAATGGTTATGAATGAGTCACCATAGACGTGGTCAAGGAGTGTCTCTGGACCTGGAGTTGGAATGACACATTTTCAGAACCACCTTTGTGGAAATTGCAGGCTAGCATTGACGGTGGTAGCTTAAGACCACTTGATGGAGCCCCAAACCCCAGCACAATATCTTCCTCCTTGTCGTCATTGTCAATGGCAGACAGCGGCCACAACCACAGTCCTCCCCCTATATGCCAGCACCGCCAAAGTTTAACCTGATCTAAACTTTAATTAAAATACAAATGAGAACAAGGAGGTTTTGCCTTTCGTCTAAGGCTTCATCAGTTCATGCAACAAGGCTTGGGTAGGACTGCACCAGCCTTAGTTGATTTGGAAAACCCAACTGCTTTTGCTCCAAGATGGAGGCATGCCCCATCACTACAAATGGTAACATTCTTTTGTGATGCAAAACCCACGTCGTTGTGGTCATGATGTGATGTGCAAACAGTTTTGGCTGGAATCCCTCAGTTCAGCAAAGGGCGAAAATACATAATAAATTAATTGTATATTAACCTTTCACAAAAGCACAAAAACATATCTCCAAAAAATAGTTTATTGACCCCAGGTGAGATTTTCGTCTAGATTGTTCACTGCATCAGAGAGAATCACAAAATAAATTTAAAAAAGTAGGACTCAACATGTTTTTAAGTAATTACTTTTTTCTTTATTTTTCCTTCTTGGTCATGAAAACGTTTTCAGTTGGGTTCTTGGGGCAGTTGACACTTGACGTTTAGACATCCTCATCCATTCCTGTCATATCGTCTTCCAGGAAGAGTAAGGGCAAATCATTTCGAATGATAGCACATTGGGTCATGTTGCAGAGTCCGGTCACCACGCAACAAGTCAGACCGCTCCGGGAAATCCGCATGTCACTGGCTGGAGACCAGAGACCGGTCGTTAGGTCATAGTACTCCACGTGGCTGGTCGTGGAGACGCCGTTGTAACCCCCAGCGACAATGAGACAATCCTCCACTACTTCAATACCAAAGTTGCTTCGGGGGCATTGCATGGGGGGCAACACGATCCAGTTGTTAGTTCGAGGGTTGTAGGCCTCAGCACTGGTCAGACGGACTTCACCATCGTAACCGCCAACCTTTGGGAACAGACAATTAATCTTATCACCACTGAAAGAACACTTGAGGCAGAGGTTGGGTGTTTATTGTTCAGTACATACAACGTGATTAAATTGGTTAAAAATACATCCATTCGTAATATTACATATCTGTTCTAATTATGCAGAAAACTGTCTAAAACATGTGTGAGAATATACTTGTAAAATGTAAATGAAATTAGTTTAATAATTTATTTAAAAAATGCATATCCAATTTTGAAATCTTTGTGACTTAAAAATGTCCAAAAACGTCCCCCAAAATTGTGTCGGAAAATGTGATGAAAATTACCCAAAATGTTGTTGTGGTAATTTACCAAAGTTGACCCAAAATGTGTGGTCAACATTTTGTGGACCGAGATTTGTATTCAAAAGTATTTATAAATGCTTTGATCACAAAATATTTGGTCACATATTTTTGGCCACATTTTTTGGACTTACACATTTTATGTTTTACACTGTACTCACTGCGTATACATGGTCAGCAAAACCAATGACTCCAACGCCACTGCGCCGGCTGCTCATTGGGGTCATCATTGTCCACTCGTTGGTTTCTGGGCTGTAATATTCAGCTGTTTGTAAGGGCTCGTTTCCATTAAAGCCGCCGCAAATGTAAATCTGGAATTACATGGTGGGGGGGGGGGGTTGGGGGTGGCTGATGAATTTAAGTAGACTTGATTAGCAAGACATCCGCATTTATGTTCCACCTACCTTGTCATTGAGTGTGGTGCAGCTTGCATCGCTCCTTTGTTCATGCATACTGGTAATAAGAGTCCACTGATTGGTCTCGGGCGTGTAGTACTCCGCTGTCTTAAGTCTAACATGTCCATCATAGCCCCCTAATGCAAAGATGCAACCATTTAGCACCGTGACACTCACATAGCATCGGCGAGAGTGCATGGGCGCCACTTCCTGCCAGGTGCGCGTTTTTAGGTCAAAGCGGCTGACGGTGTTGTAGTGTTCCGTGCCATCAAAGCCGCCCAGACAGTAGATGGCGTCATTGAGAAAGGTGGCGCCACAGTACGCTCGAGGTTGGTCCATATTATCAAACAGGTAATCCCAACAATTGGCGTGGACGTCATATACTTCGATGCACTCGGTGGCGCTTGGGCCGCTCCAGCCGCCAATGGCCAGCAGGATAGCAGAAGGCAGGCGAGGACGGGCCACCAAGTTGCAATATGCAGACACAGAGGTTGCCGCCATGTGATTAATCACGCGTGAGGCAAAGTTGACCATCTCCAGGCATTCACGGCTGTTCTGCACCAGCTGGTTAGTCAGCACGTTGATGGTGATGTACTCCTGACTGGTCTGTGCAAGACGGACCTACACAAGTGGCAAGAAGATTGTTTTGATTGTCACAAAAGTGTTAATCAACTTAAACTTGAGAATATGAAGAATTTGTTAATGAGGGTGCATGGTCAGTTGTTCCGTGAATTGGACTAAGAAAGGAAGGTTGTTTGGCGCAAAGTTATTAACAGGTGTTCTGACAAGTTTTTGATGGTGGAATCAATTGTTTGGCATCAGCTTGTCAACAGGGCTGGGGTTATAACAGTTGATCAACGAAGTTGTTGAGTAGATTGGATTATTTGGTAAATTTGTCAACTTGGTTATCAGTAGATAGGTGGTGTTGAGAAGTGGTGTTGCAATTGGTGTTTGGGCAAAGTTGTCGCTGGGGGAAGTTGTTGAAATTGTCGACAGAGGGATCGGTTGCTCAGCAAAGTTGTGGATGGGGAATTGTCAAGGGGTGTTTGCGAATAATAACCTTGCCAGCACACTGAATACTCGCGATATTTGTTCACAAATACTACGAGAATACTGCACATCTGCTTATACGTTCGCAATCGACCTTTTTTTAGGTCGGAACAACCAGTCATTGTTTAGGGCGGGACAAAACGCGTTTTTTTTCTCAGACTATAATCTCAGACTATATGCCTTATTATAGTGGTAGAACCAGTGGTGGTTCGGACCAATCAGATTGACATTGTGTTTGGGGCGGGATATGCAGCTGTGACGAAACCAGGAAGCGCCGATGCCGGGCAAAACAAACAAACTTAACATAGACGAATAGACGCTGTAATTAATTCTGTTCTCGCAGAATTACTCACCGTTTCCTTGTTAAATGTTGAACAGCAAGAGGCGCTTCGTGCATTTTTATCTGGTAAAGATTCTTGCTTTTTTCAAGTAACCTGACAATAGCCAGATTGATGGGATTCACTCAAGGGAGTTCTCCACAATCAATCTGCGACCGCTCCATGGTGATTTGCTCAAGAAAGGCCGGACATGCTGTACAATACTTCGAGCTGATTGGACGATGCAGCATCTTGTGCACGTTTGTGCACGGATGAAAATGTCATCTCATCATAGGTGAGGGAGCACAAATGTCTTTACCAGGTAAAAATGCACAAAGCGCCTCGAGCTGTTCAACATTCAACAAGGAAACAGTAATTCTGCGAGAACAGAATTAATTGCAGCGTCCATTTCGTCATTTTAGGTTTGTTTGTTTTGCCCGGCGTCTGTGCTTCCTGGTTTCGTCACAGCTGCATATCCCACCCCAAACACAATGCCAATCTGATTGGTCCGAACCACCACTGGTTCGGATCGATGAAAATCAACGGGCTCGGTACAAGATGTATTCTCCGCAGTTTGTGAACTTACAAATACTGCAAGAATTCATCTGGCAGAGCAAAGTTATAAGATGAGACCGAAGACGACATTTTCATCTGTTGCCGTGATTGGTCAAAACAAACGTGCATAAGATGCCGCTTCTAGGGGTACAACGGTTTCAGATTTTGGTGCCTGATTATAGTCTGAGAAAAAAATAACGTGTTTTTACGGTTATTCTTATTGACAAAAAAAATCACATCAGCATTCTTTGAAAATGTTTATTTTTAACAACAATAAATAACTGAAAATAAATAAAGTTTATACCTTTTAAAACAAAAACTGCACACAAATAAGTTAAAAACAACAACAAAGAAATATACAGACGCTCCCCTACTTACGAACATTCGAGTTACGAACAACGGTACATACGAACATGTCTGCGCGCATGT